>NW_015116612.1:16027-32464 GCF_001443285.1 Poecilia latipinna | reverse complement strand
AATCAACGATTCTAACTATTTTTCAACGTTGATTTAACATCATGTGCTATCTGGGTACATTACGTCAGTTCAATGTCATGTGTTAGAGCGGCCTAGTCAAAGTAACGTGCTATCTCCAAATGATTATTTGTGACAAGTCTTGAAAGCAGATGCTCCCAGACGTTTTCAATGGGCAAAGCTTTTAGCGGCAGAAACACAAATGCTTGCCACATAGTTCAAATTTTTGTTAGTGAAAAAAAAACATTTTGAGTAAAACGTGGAATTTCTCCCACTTTTCAATGGTTTATTGAAGTTAGTGGCCCTGATGTGGCAACATGTAAAGAAGCTCCAGAGGTGTGTAAATTTTTATCTAACTGAAAACTAGATAAGTGAGAAACTGACCACTTCTTGTGGAAACATGATGAGCAGTGATAATTATTTTTATTAAATGAGAGAGGTAGACAAGGGTCAAGGGAGCAGAGAGATGGATCAATGATGCAGCATATTGTCCACGATAATAAATTCAGAACACAAGCCTTCTGTTTATTTGCAAATAGTTCTCCAGGTCACCTCATTAGTGGCTGAGCGTGACCCTTGAGCCCTCTGGAAAACATAATAAACAGCAAAACAAGTGAGTAAAGTGCCACAAGCAGAACAAAAGTCTCAGGTGTGGCATGACAAAAGCGCTAAATTATTTGAATTGGTTTGAAAATGTTATTGCTGCAGACCAACTAAAATGTCGGGGAATTAATTTAATCATCTGATAAGAATAATTAGTCACACTACTGCAAATAAACGAGTGTGTGAATCCCACATAGGACAGGCTCATACATTATTCAAGAAAACATTGCAATTCCCTCCATCATGTGCAATACTTCACCTTTGACAAGGTGTGTTTTTGTTTTTCTTTTCAATAATATCTCACAGATAAATCTGTCTTGCTGGATGTCTTTGGATCAATAAAAGCATCAAGACGGTACATGCATAAAACCTGACCCTTTGACCTGATTGGTTTGAGAGGTCCAAAGCACCAGATTAGCCCATAACAAGCCATGCAGCATAGGCATGACTGTTTACAATTGAACCGAGTAGCTGCGTAGGACCTCCAAACCATTAGGGGGCCCCAAGCACCAGAATTCTCACAACTCATGTTTACAAATCAAATGAATGACACACTAAGCTAAAAATTGTTGTAGCTCATATATAATGTGGTAGGATTCTAAAGAATTTGTCTAAGTAAGACATGTTGTTAGCATTTTAGATCAAGAGTGGCGTTTTTACTTAAAATGCTAATTTATTTCAGCAATTTTATTCAAAAATCATATATATATATATATATATATATATATATATATATATATATATATATATATATATATATATATATATATTTGATTTTGATGAGAGCATGCAGCTGATGAAAACATAAATTCTGAAAATGAACGCAGTCATTAGTGTCACGGATTAGTTTGTAAGTCCTAAAATCATTCATTATGGGTTTAGGTCAGGTGAGTGTGATGGTCAGTCAAGACAGTGGTCATTAGCAGTATTAGCTCCCACTGGGACCCATCAGCATGGCCATAAAGTTTATAAGCAGAAAGAAAGTTAGAAGAATGTAGAATTTCTAAATGAAATATTAAATTAATTTAATCTCAAAAGAAGATATTAGATTATTAACAGCGGGGTTATTTTTTTCTCCTTAGCCCAGGCAAGACACCTAATGTTGTCTCTAGTTCAGGAGTGTCTTAAATTATGAAGTGTCCTGGATATGTCGTTGTGTGTTGAATCACTGAATCCAGTGACAATACCTGTTCTTATGAGTCTCCCCTAAGCTATTAAGTGGTCTTTACTCCACAGAAATCTAAAAGATGTTCTATCACATATTTTCCTTCCACTAAGCTTTCAATTTGTATGTCTGGATACAGCATACTGTGAAGAAACAGGTTATTATAGCAATTTTCTTTTGTGCCTTTGTTATCTGTCAAGTGAGCAGTGTGGGCCACAACATGGCAATAATATAACGTTTATTAAAAAAAATAATAATAATAAAAATATGGGTCTTATATAATTTTCTGATTTTCTGAGAAACTGATATTTTAAAGTTTCATTCACTGTAAGCCACAATCATCAAAATGTATGAAAATAAGTATAACACTCTGCTTGTAATGAATCAATATAAAGTCTGAGTTTCACCAAACATACTGAGATAAAGTAACCTTTCATTGACTCTCACGAAGAACGTGTGATAGAAAATGGTGGATTTTCGTGTTATGCTTGTTGCATGTTTCTGCCGTCTTACCTCTAAATTCTCCAGCCGACCCTTCAGGGTCTGCATGGTTTTGCCCAGTTGGTCTATAGTCTCCCCGGGGTCCCGGGGCAGGTCTCCCATGGTGTTCTTCCCGTACTCCTTCCGTCTGGAGCCCTGACCCCGGGACTTACCCTGCGCCATCTCATCGGCTGCCGCCTCGCAGCGCGCCAGCTTGGAGTTGAGCTGTTTAATGGTTCCCTGTTGGCTGACGATGGTCTCCTTCTGCTGCAGGATAGTCTCCCGAAGCTGGATGATGGTGTTGCGCAGCTCATCCTCCACGGGGCTGCTGCTCTGGACGCGGTTGCCTGTAGGGCCATACCCGCAGCCGGGCTCTGCGCCCGGGGGGATTGCGTTACACACGAACCGACTACCTGTTACGTCTTGGCTGCTCACCGTGGGCCCGCTGACCAGGTACAAAAGTCCAAAAACTAAAGCCAGCATCTTGGATGAAATGGGAATTACTAATCCCTTTATGAAAAGGAAAGCAAAAAAAAAAAAAAAAAAAAAAAAACACCTGAAATTATGTTATAAACTTTTTACACCGATTTTATTAATTTAGTATAAAAAATTAACACATCCAAAGTTTTACGGGAAAAAAAAGAAAAAAAAAAGAAACACCTAAAATTTACGAAGCGATTTGGAGAAGAAGGAAAAAAAATCCGCAGTGAAACCCCATAGTATCACTTGTCCATCAACCACATGGTCGGTCCGCTATAATATATATATATACACACACACACACACACACAACGACAACCGAAACATCCAGCATTTAAAACTCGGTCAATTCAGATTTTGATAAGTCTACTCCAGAGAAAAAAAGAAAGAAAAGAAAAGAAAAAAAAAACAACAACAAAAGTTGAACCCTGTTGGGTTTGTTATTTCCAGCAATACAATCCTCAGAAGGTCGCAGAGAACTCAGCTGTGTCTGTCTTTCCTCTCCGCTCCGCTGAATTGTCAGTGAGCGGTGCTGAAGAGACAGCGACGGCGCTCGGCAGATTATTATAGGGGAGGTGCGCACAGGCGCTTCCGTTCATCACTTCGTGCGCTCCGGTTTATTCAGCCTCAGCCTGCGTCATCCGCCGAATCCAAGTCATGCCATGACATGCTTTGAGTACATCTCATTGACTTTACGTGAGCTCTTTAGATATGTGCTGAAGATGACAGATGTCAAAGAAAAAGAGGACTTCACAAGGTTGTTTTTTTATTTTTTTTATTTTTACCTCTCTCTCTCTCTCTCTCCCAGCGTTCCTCCGTTTATTCACCGTAACAGCTTGACTGAAGAAAAGTGTTGCTTCCTTTCTTTGGTCACCTTAAAGTACACAAAGTTTCACATGGAACATATTTAATTCCTTCTCCCGGTACCTTTGAACATTTTAGGCTGTAAAACAATATGGTAAAACCTAATGCTAACTGACTGCTTGGGGAATGTGGAGAATCAGTCAGAATACCAAGACCTGTGGTGAAATTTTGAAAGAGCTACAGAGATCCCCAGCTCAGATTACGTCACTGGAAGCAGCTATTTGAGGAGGAAAATTAATGCTGCAATTCAGAAGACATTTCCAGCTCCACTCACAGAATGGTGATGGCAGCATCATGCTGTGGGTACGCCTTCTTCAGTTGATGGCAAGATGGATGGAGTTGAGGCAATACTGGGGAAAGAAATGTGCTTGAGGCTGGAAAAGAACTGAGATTGGGACTGAGGCTCACTTTAGAGAAGGACAACAAGCCTAAATATAGAAGAAACATTAGAATAGTCAAAATAAAGAGACCGTAAAATCTTTTCAGTGGCATGTTTCATAATTGAGCTTCACAGATCCTCTCCTTCCACTCTGACTGAGTTGAAGTTGTTTTGCAAAGAATTGGCTCGAAGGGCAAAACTGCTAGAGATTTGAAAAGACTTGCAGCAAAATGAGGTTCTGTAAAGTACTTAGTCTGGGGAATAAGTGCAAATGGCCACTTTTAGTTGTAAATTAAAACTGTCACATTCCACTTCACAATTATGCACTTCTTTGCATTCTCGAAAAGCAAAATGCTGCTGGTCAGAATAATATGTTATTTAAGTTAAAGCTATAATTCAGTCTGGTGACCCACTGAGTTACACCAAAATATCCATTGGCCAAAATATACAGGTTAAGGCTGGGAATGAGAGATTTGTGCAACTTTTGATTTAAAGTAAAAACTTTTTTGTTATTCTGGTGTCAATCTGGGGCTGAGGTTCATTTTACCCTGTCCTTTTCACATTACTAAAATAAAATTATATGATCACTTTCACATGGAAACAATGTTTTTTCCAGGGAAAAATATGTCAGTGCTGTTTTATTGTGGCTCAGTTTTTGTCCTAGGTGTATAAAATCTGAAAGGAAAATAAAAGTAGTTTAGAGAGAATCCTTTAGTGCCCATCTTCATCTGTCTGGGACGTTATTCTGTCACAAACAGAAAATTGAACAGGTAAGAAAATGTGACTTGCTCAGTTTGCTCAATCTGTCAGCCGCAGACCAAGTAGACCTCATGCAACCATCTGTCTTTCACTCCAGAATCCTACATTTGTGTGGAGACATGTCAGACTCTGAAAACCACGGCTTCAAATCCTTTCTCCAGCTGAGATCATTTCCCCACACATCCAGGAGAAATCCCTCCGCAGTGCCAGCGCATGCAATGCACACGATGATCAGACGGCATCCTAACAACGCATTTCATAAATCTGCAAGCAAATATTTGACAGTGACAGATGAAGCCATTAGCCCCTTTCACAATGAGACACATCATAGTGACTTTTGATTTGAGCTCCCGTCATGTTTTCTAAAAACTGAGACACGGCAGCAGCTGTCTGTCAGAAATCTTTGCAAGAACTGTGGAGTGTGGCAAAAACTTCAAAGTGAGGCGCTCTCTTCATTCAGAGAATGAACCGAGCTCGGCGCAGCTGTCATGTAGCGCAGAGACATATTTTCCCTCCCAAAACAGCCTCATCAATCTTTATTTCCTCAATATATTTCCTTAAAACCTGGAGCCTTGCGACTGCGACAGCCCTAGGCTTGTTGTGCAAAATTACCACGCTGCCCATCAAGACCCATCATATCAAAATCTCCTCACAGAGCCTGAGCAGCTAAATGTCAGCTGGCATTAATACACAGCCAGCGTACAAAGAGGGCACAAAGAGCCCGACCTGACAGGGAACGGATGGTGAAGTCACTACCAGGGAAAGTAGCTTCGGATATGGTAGGTCTCATGGGAACAGGGGCAGACGTTCACCATGGTTACCTTACCCTGAACTCACCCCCTTTTTCTCAGTTACCCTCAAATCCAGCGCGCCCCGCCCCGCCTCGGTGAGGAAGTAACTGGCAGAGGTGAAGAGGAAGACGTGCCGAAGACTGAGCAGAGATGACAACTTTCACTTCAAAGTTGACGGGATAAAGTTATTTCCTTTCATGTTGCATCTGGTGAGCGTGGGGAGAAGGAACTTTACTCTCTTAAGCGCTTCAGGGAGGTTTAGGATGTCAGCAGGGATTGAACTCTTATCCCACATTGAGTTTCAACTATCCAAATTAATACGTATCAAAACTGGGTTGGTTTGGTGATTTCTGCTCTTACGGGCTGGGGCAATGATTCCCACAGTGTCCAGACGGGTAGAGCTGCAGTAATAGAGTCTAACTCAATAGAAATAAAATATTATATATTTTAGAATCCCGTTGAGAGTCTGAGAAAGTAAGAATTTATGCTTTTTAGATAGTAAAGTACCTGAATCAATGGAAATGAACACACACCACAAAGAAAACATGAAGAAAAAAAATCAATTATGGCGAAAATGGTAAATGACCTGACCTTCTATAAAACTTTGTCAAGTCCAGAAGACCCCAAAGTGCTCCACACACACCTATTTACACACACATTCACATGGAGGTAAGCTACAACGTAGCTACGGCTGCCCTGGGGCCGCCATGCACTGGCGCCACTGGGACCCTCTGACCACCAGCAGCAGGTGAAGTGTCTCCCAGAGCAGGAGCTCAAACTGACAACCCACCAATTACAGGATGAATTCCTACCAGTATTTGCCACCATTGCCCCCATCATGATGAGAACCAGTAGTCATAACTTTGACAAGGTTCCTGAAAAAAAAAAAAAAAAAAAAACAGATCAAAGAGGTAAAATAGAAATCAAAAAATGACAAAGACAGAAAAATAGCTAAAAAAAATAGAAATAAAAACTAAAAATTTGAGCTGTAAAAGTCTTACAGTCTTACTATGCTTTACTTTTGCTTCTTTTTAATTTCCTCTATTTTCTAAAACTTTTTTTCTACAAAGATAATTGTCTGAATATTTGTGGTAATGCCAGTAATCAAGAGAAAAAATCTCACAGGAAAATATAGCTACATCAGTTTGAGTCTGCAGTCGTTTTGCTAATGAACACAGAAATAAAGATGCCTGCTTTAACTGCATTCGGTTGCAGCTAATTTAAACCTCCCTGGTACAGCTTGGTCTGACACAGATCCGTGTTGAAATGCATAAGTGTCTAGCTGGGTAGCCACAAGTTAAACTTTCTTTCATTAAAATCACAACTTTTGGTTCCACTCATGCTTCTCCAAAGCAGAAAACATCTTGTCCTAAAAGAAAGCATTTGGTTTCTCTTCACCTCAAGAAAATAATCAAATCTTTCTGTTTTTCCCGACATACAAGCCTTTAGACAATGAATGTTAAGAAGCCAGGTGGTAAAAACCTGGAGGAGTGTTAAACAGTAGAAGGAAGCAGGCGAGTCTGATTAAACTAATGAGAAACATGGACTGAGGTGCGCTCTTTGATCACCGAGGAAGAAGTGATGAGAAGGATGAAAAGGTTCAAAACAAATGCAAAAATTAAACAAATATATCTATAAACCAAACAGAAGAGAAACGTGGATTGAAAATACCACAACTGCAAATGGATAATTAGGTGAATCAAATAAATACAACCCAGATGTCATAGTACTTGCTACTGTGTCCCACTTGAGCTGCTTACACAACGCTCCTGTTCTGCTGAAATCAATTAATGTTGCTTTACATCTGCTCAAATAAAAGGTCCCGCATTCGTGGGTGTTTATGTTCTTCTGCGAAGTTGTTTATCTGCAATGGCGCACTGCAATTGAAAAGTCCACCGAACCCTCCTAAAGCTCACGTGAGTCAATTTAAAATGTCCCCAAAGGGATTTTCTCAACTTCCACATCTCTCCTTGCCTTCCATCACTCATGTATCATGAGAGAATGAAGATAGGCGAAAATGAAAGTGCTTGACTTTGACTGCTGAAGTTTGCTACAAGGTCTGAGGAAAGTAAATTATTTATAAAGCTCGACATTTCCATCTGCCTTTCCCCCCCAACAAATCTTCCAATACGCAAGCTTTATATTTCCGTATTGGTCCCAGGGTCACCCAAGCAAATACACCTGAAAAAGTGTGATCTCCGGTATAAAACCATATTTACATTATTGCTGATACAGTGGCATCAGCAAAAAAAAAAAAAAAATCAAGGTGCAGCTCTAAGCACTTGTTGCTTCTGGCAGCAGAGATGGAAAAACCACAAGGAACATTGATCCCCCACACACACACTCATCATGCGTGCTCTGTCTCGCTCACCATGTGATGTTTCTCTGCTTTTAGTTGCACCTGTTGAGTGTGACACGAGTGCGATGGATGCTGAACACACAGGAGCTCTCACGGGAGCCACGCTCAGGCTGCGTGACACACAGTCCAACGGCTGTCGGATCACTCAGTCGGTCACATTGTTCAAAAACAATGATTCCGTCTTCCTCTGTTCCAGCTCTTTCCCCTGATTCGGAGCCACCTGCTGCTGGCTACCTCCAGCAGCACGACGGAGGCCAGAGCTCCTGTGAATCAGAGTCCATCACGGCTGCCTGGCCGCCCGCAGAGATTGTTTCGCAAGCAAGGGTGCCCGGTTTGTTCACGCTCACAAAAAACATGGACTCACACATGGAAATGGAAGGATTAAGCAGAGAAGATATGATTGGTGGAATTACGAAATAAGTAACGTTTTGTGAAATGAGCTTCAGAAAGATTTCCATTTAATGTGCCGCGCGTCAAAAGGAGACAGAAGATGACAGTATGAAATGCATTTGGCTGATGTGAAATATAAAGTAAATGAAAGGAGGAACAACGACGAGTGGTGTACTCACATAATGTGTCATACTTGTCAGACTAATGCACCTGTGACGGCGTGAGGGCCCGCCACCCCCTTTTAAATCGTTGCTCAGAACCCAGAGCACAGAGCATTTCATAACCTGGCACATCTGCCAACAGTGGTGTCGCTTGAGGATATCTTTGCAGGGGAATAATTCTGTTTCCTACACGCTTCCTGCTGCTGCTTCACTTATTGAATTACTTCATTCATTTCACACATCAGCTGTTGCCTGCTTATGCCACAACAACAAAGAGGAACATTGTGGGCCGATCTGTCAGATTTACTCATACTTGGCAATATGCTGCGGACTGTTTTAATGTTTTGCAGCAAATCTATTTGAATGCGCCTTGTGCATGGCTGTGACCATATGTTTAGTGTGCGTTTTTTTTTTCCTTGCTCTACTAAGTGTGTTTATTTGCTGATGATTTTTGGGTGTCTGAATTTTGATCCTATATGCTTTCCTTTCCCCAAGTCAATCTGGACAATGCTGGTCAGTTTTGCAGTACTCCTACCCATAATAATTTGATGTGCTGAGCTATTAGTCCTTTGCATTTATCGCCAGTTTCTTGGAATGTCCCTTTAAAGAGATACAGTACCGATGCTACACTTTGCTAAAGAAAAATCATAAAATGCAAGCATTTTCTGTATTTACATACTCATAGTGAGAAGTATAATATTTACAAAGTGTTGCATGATATGTTTTGTATTAAAAAAAAAAAAAAGTACAGCCCTGGCTTGAGGTTTGCAAATAATTCTGCACTTTACCATTTGATTTCAATATTATCTACAACACAATCAGTGATATCAATTTGGGAAAGTGTAAAAATATCAAGCATATTTGTCTAAATTATGTTTTGAAGTAGGATTTGGTTTCCTGTAAAAAAATATACCTTCTTTTTAAGAAACATATCTACGTTATCTCCTACTCTTCTTCAGAGGTATAATTATAAAACAAAAAACTATAAAGCCAGTACTAACTATACAAACCAAACGATGAGCAGACCTTTCAAAGCACCCCGTTTTTGTCTTACTGAAGTGTGGTTTCGTAACACCGACATGCATCCCGCTCATGAAAAGGCTCTTTAAATGAGCTGGCGGAGGAGGATATGGCGTAGAAAAATAGACATGTTAATCTCTGCTCCCTGCTAATTCAATCCCGTGTAGAACATCCAAGAGAAATCAGGTAATTATTTCAGCTCGTGTTTATCTTTGTTGGCCTTTTATTCAGGGTTTTGCTCTTGAATGTGTTGCAAATTTCTTCTCAAAAAAAAAAAAAAAAAAAAGGTAACAAGGACTGATTGACTTTCTCATAAGCCTGCCATTTCCTTTGATGTGAAGTGTGGCATTGAACAGAGGCGATAGAGAGATTCATCCTGTTCAAATTGAAAAGAACTTAATCTCTGTCGGTCTACAGAATACTATTAAACTGTTCAAGTGCTTGCCTTGGAAAAAAAAGAGTGTGGCGAAGGTTGTTGAACGTGTATAAACTCATCTTGAGCTCACGACACAGGCGTGACGTGAAAATTGGGACCACCGCATCCTTTATTACGACCCAGTTTGAGTTAAAACAGACCTTTAATGGTTCTAAAACGTTCTCTGACTGAAATTATTTGATCGGAAACATATGGTCCTTGTAATAATACTCTGAGCTGCTGTCAAAGCCCTGAGAATTGCATCATGCGGAACAGTAATAATTTGCAGATTGACACCTACGGTGCAGCTCTTAATGACTCTGTCTGTAAATGAAAACAAACAGGGAGCCGCACAGGTTGCAATTATGTAATCCACATGCTGCTGCCTATAGGGAATGGCCGCCCACAAATGCCACATGGTTCTCCATGAGCGCCGGGCCGTAAGACATGAGCCTGCATCAGTCTGTTTGGTTTGTGCTCTGATATATATATATATATATATCTGTGTGTTTTTACCCTCAAGTCTGTTCTTTTAAGACAAATTTAAAGAAATTGCAGTGTATCTTTTGTTCTATACCCTCAATGTTAAATATTAAAAATACATTCTTGTCCATGTGCACGACCATCACAGTTATTGTTAGCTGCAAAAAGAACTTTCATCCCTTTCTTTTGTTTGAGCTCCGCAAAGTTTAGGAGGATTCACACGTCGTCTGCTTTCCCAACCCTCGGAGAACCGCTGGCCTCGTCTGGCAGCTTTGTGATCAGAAAAACAACTCGGTCTGCAGGAAATCAGTTAACCTTCAAAGCAAGAGCAGTCCGTCCTCATGAGTCTTGAAACCTCTTCTCCTGCAACAGGATAAAAGTGGTTTTCAATCAAACGTGATAAAGAGATAAGTGAAATGAGCTTTTTGTATTTTTGTCATGTTCTTCATCTTCTGTTCTACATGCCATCATCAGATGTAAGATAGTTTATATATATATCTATATCTATATATATATATATATATATATATATATATATATATATATATATATATATATATATATATATATATATATATAGATACTCCTGACAGCAGATGTAAAATTCTGGAAAGACTGATACCAAAATAACCTCAGAAACAGACTTCGCTGCAGTGAATCAAATCGGTATCCAGGGCAGGGTGCAAACACGACATGTTTGCCCAGTTTTGTTTTGTTTACTGAGAAACTTTGGTGATCTTCAGCTTAAGATGTTTGTAGAAATAGACTACAATTATCACCTAAGGAAAATGACTGAATTTAATGTATACCGTCTTAATCAATACCGCTTAACTTTTTAACATTTTATAATTTTGCAACCAACACAAAGTAGCTCAGTCCACCACTCGATTGCAACACTGAAACATGGTGATGGCGGTGTCATACTATTTAAAGTTTTCTTAAGCAGATACAGAACAAAACAAACTAATCAGAACAGTTAGAACTTTGATAAAGTTAAATAAAGTGGGATAAATAAAGCAAATGTTAAATACTCTAGACAACCAGAGTGACCTTCCAGAAGGACAACTACCACAAGCACGCAGAAAGTGCCAAAGTGTTCAAGTGTCGGAATGGCCCAGTCAAAGTCCAGGTCTTCAGTTAATTAAGAATCTGAGGAAAAATTGGAAAACTGATCATGACAGATTCATTCAATTTATTTATCTCTTTTGAGCTATTCTTCAAAAGAGAAGTATATGGGGAATGTTCGCAGAGACATGCTGTTTGTGGATGCAATGGCGGAAGAATGAAGTCATTGTGTACGTGAGTGTACTTTTTCTAATTTTTATTTGTGCATTGAAATATTGATTTTTTTTTTTCCCCCTTCTACTTCACAAGTAAGCACTGCTTTGTACTGGTCTATCACATGAAGTTCCAATAAATAAACTGAAGTTTGTGCTTGTTAACCTAACAAAATGTAGAAAATTTCAAGTGATAGGGCTAAATTTGCAAGATATTGAATGCTATATATATATATATATATATATAAATATTTATAATTAAATGATTTCTAATTTCTACAGTTTTTTTACTCAATAAAAAATATACAAACTCCAGAGTGGAACTTGTAAACAAAGGCAAAGTAAAAACCAACTCCAGTAAGTCGAATCAACACCCCTGTGAATCTCAACAAGTTCTGAACTCTGGGATCCAGCCAAGTTTTTCCCTTTCATGCTCCCAGCTTCTGTCAGGCTGGATGGCTATAGACTATGTCCATCAGGTCTTTCCACAGATATTCCCTGGGGTTTAAGTCTCAGCTTGCAACTTGTTCTGAAAAGTGAACTGCCACAGCAGCCCAAGTCTCAGGTCACTGCATACTGAATCCTAGTTTGTGTTTTCCTTCCAGTCGTCCTTTTCTCAGTATCTGCAGCTGCAACTTGCACTGTCAATGTCCTCTAAAGCAAAAAATATATATATTATGAAGATTTCATAATGATGAGGACGGGGAAAGAAGCTGGATTCATGACTGACTCACTCCACAGCAGCACAGGACCGAGGTAAATGATGACTAATCCGCAGCTCCTATAAGCTTTAATAACAATGCCATTTAGGTCTGTGGAAGTGTTAACTCATGCTTAAAATTCTCAGCCCAAATAACATTTATGAGGATCCCAAAAGGTCTGCCGCTGTTCTCATAAAACCCTAACTGCAGGTGCTGCCTGCCAGCCATGGCTGCTTTTGATTAGAAGTTGGCCACGGGGGATCGAGCGTGCCAAGGTTCAGCAGCTGCATGTTGTAGTTGGACTCGGGACGGGCAGGACAAAGGGCATATGGAGCGGAAGTGGCCTGCAAGAGCCCACACCTTGGGGACACGACAGATTGAGACGGGACCTTCTGGGACGTGTGACGTTGCCAGATGTTGTGCAGACCAACTGTGAAGCAGTGCAGCCCGGCAGGCGGAAGCCAAGAGAAAAGGCAGCAGCCGCTCCTTTGTCATGTCTTCCAAATAGGCTTCACTGTTTTTGGAACACCAGCTGCCTAGTGGATGACTTTTTGGACTCACTGCAGCATGAATAATTTTGGGAATACTCAATTTTAAGTTTTTTGTTTTTTTTTTTCCTTCCCCCGCACAGATTACACAGAACTTACTTTTCATGCTGTGCACACTGACAACTGCTGTTAATCCTGTTCAACATAACCCCAGAAACTACAAAGAATGAACGACGAATGTTTTATCCCGTGACAACCAAGCAAGACTCCTCAACTTTGCCTGACGAGAGATTATGCAATTCTTGCCGCACAGCTTTGTAGTCACAGGAGGCTGTAAGTGCCACGTCATGTCAAACAGGATGCGAGTCTGTGATCTTAGATCATAGTTCTCACATCGCGGGGAAAAGGTCAGAATCTTACCAAAGATTATCATCATCTAGTTTCAGAGTGCACACTTAAAGTTATGCGGTTGAAAAAGTTATTTAATTTTATATATGTATATACAGTTTAGTTCTTTGTAGCGATACTCCATGGAGAAAAAGATTTACATAATACCTGACAGGCAAGTTTTTTACTTTTTACTTGTTTTGCTTACTTTTTTTTTTTTTTCTGCTAGTGTCTTATTTTATCTTGGTCCCTGGTGTTCAGTCACCAGTGGGACGGGGTGTGTGTGTGTGTGTGGCAGGGAGGTGGCTGAAAGTGGGTGATGAGGCTGCGGTAGATCTTATGAAAAAAGTTGTTCTATATAGTAAAGACAGCTGAGTTAAGTGTCTCAAATACTCCACAACAGGTTACTGGTTATTGTCACCACTGAAGGTTCAGTCCTGCAATAAGTACATAAGATGCCAGTTTTGCTATTCTCCTCAAGACATGGGGGGGGGTGGGGGCTGCCAATTCACCACTGACTGCACATGCATAAAAGCAATAGAAAACCTGCTCAGAGCACAGTTAACACAGCCCTGGCCAAGTGCCCACGTGTACATCCAACTCCTGTCCTCGAAAGCCACTGCACTGCATCTTTAGGGTACAGCCCTGCTCCAGCGCAGTTGGTCGTTGCTGATTTTTTCTTTTAAATTTCACAATGTGGGATTTTCTACCCAGCTGAATAAATATTAAATGAAACATTAAAATTGAAAGTGTTTTCCACTAAATTTTCCGTTTGACATTATGCTTGTGTGATGAAAGATACATTTGTGGGAAGACGTATCAGACATCTTGGAGTGCAAAAAAAAAAAAAAAAAAAAAAGGTCTAGAGGGGCTTTATCTTCATTCTCCCATGCAGAGCATGGTAAAGGGTAATTATGTGAATATGATATGGTGAATTTAAACATGTCCCTACAGGACTTTATTAAATAGAATAAATATCAAAATCAACAAGATTTACAGATGTTAGTTACTAATAATTAAAATAAATTTAAAATAATTAATTAAAATAATTAAAATAAATCTTGATGTGCTTACTGGTATTAAAAAAGAGAGCAGAACACTGAACACACTGCACTTCTGAAGAGAATCGTAGAGGTGCTTTGTAAAATGTTCCTTTACAAAACATGGTTAAAAAAAATTCTTTTACTGTATTTTTCCTCCAATACTGAAAGAGTCTAAAAGGACAAAACAGAATTTGCATCCAGCTGTTCTGTCAAATGCACCTCAGGAAAAAGGAGTTTATTATTGTTCTGGGAAGTCAGACATTCATTTTCTTCACGTTTTTTTTATTTTTTTTTATTGGTAATATTTTGTTTCATGAAAATATGCATTTGGACTAAGCCTTTGTCAAGGACAATCGGAATGTAATAGAAGCAACAAATTTGTTTTAACGTCTTAATATTTTGCGATTAATTCATTATTATTTAACTTCAATCAATTGCAAGTTAAGTGCTAAAAAATGACTCATCTCTACAAAATCTTCAGCTACACGGGATGATTCAGCTGAAAGATGATGCATCCCTGAGGATGGATAAAAGTGAAAACACACTTAATTCTTCACTTGAGTTTATTATCTCTTTTATTATTGATTGTTAATTTTTATTTAAATCAGTCAGACAGAAGAACTGGGTTGTAGTGTTAAAGCACTTCATGTCTAAAAGATAGCTGAAAAAAAAACCTGATCAGATTTTTAAAAATGATATATTAACTTACGGTCAGTGGCTCTAGAGTCAGCATTGTCCTCGTGCTGATTGTGCAACAAGAACAATGAGGGAGTCCTCTCTCCTCCTAAGTGCTCTCTAATCTCCAGCTGCTTGAATAAATTATATAGACAAGAGAGCTACATTATATCTCTCTGAAATATATGAAATAACTTACATTTTTATTTGCACTGTCATCTGTATGACTATTGGGAGGACATTCAATATTTTGGAGAATATGCAAGTTGGCAAAACTTATCGCTTCAGATATAATGATGAACTTTTGATGCATTAGTAATCCATGTAACTCCTGTCATCCTTACATACAGTGTTTTCACCTGATTAATAGGTTTCTTGGTACCGTAGATAGAAATACATTTTCTGTTCATCTGTGTTCATTTTCTTTCTAAGATGCAATTTGTCCTGTTGGTAAAACTCAGTACAGTAACAGTTTCAAGGCACTGACATTAATCTAGTTATTCTCTTCACCTTAAGCCTACATTCATATTTTTGAATTTGTCTCATGAGGTTCGCTAACGAAAGAAAATAGTTCATTTTTTATCAGTGTTGCAGCAGCATAGCTTAATGATAACGTCCTCTGTAGGTTAGGTTACATCCAAAGCTTTATATAATAAATCAGCTTGTCTGCCTGATGTCTGATCTCACAGTCAATGTCAAAAATGTCATAAAAATCTCATTAATATGACGTCTTTGAGTTTTTGTTATCTGCTTCAACTGTCTTGTCCTCAGTGCGCAACTCTTCAACATATATTTTTTGAAAAAGGTAACACACACTCACTTGTCACACAACGGTAAATATGCAACTAGTAATGATGCAGATGCAATTTCAGCTTTAGCTGCACAGCTACAGATTGTTTTAAGGATTTTGAGAAAATCCCCACCATGAACACTGAAAGTTACAGACTCCGTATAAAACACACACACACACACACAGATCAATGAGATAAAAAAGCATTTCTTAACCTCATCTTACACCATGCACACGCTCAGTCCCTTCTTATGAAGATTAACTCATTTCCATAAGCTAAATGCTTGAAGTGACTCCAGCTGTACAGCAGCAAAACATTTTTTGTTACTAATTAGGGAAGTAATAATTTGACTCGGAGAACTTAAAGCCCCAGTTGATCTGAAAGATTCGATAGATTTAAAGTAAGTTATTTATCCAAAGTACCTGAGAAGAAGATAAGAAGAAGAGTGACATCGCCATAAAACTGACTCTCATATTTATGTTGCAAAAGTCTTTTTGGGTGAGTTTTTCAGAACTAGATGCTAAAGTTGCGAGATTTGAACTAAATAAACTCTAAAATGTTTGAGTAACATCCTTATGTAGATGAAACAGCAGCTCGGTGACTTACTGATGTTGATGATATGAGAGTTTAGCCTGTACAGGCACGTGCAGAGGGGGGTCTGGGGGTGCTTGAGCACCTGCCCTTTTTGCTCCTTGCCCCAAAGTGCCCTTTTGGTCAATTTTTTTTTTA
>NW_015116612.1:0-11117 GCF_001443285.1 Poecilia latipinna | reverse complement strand
CTCTGAAAGCTGTGTGACTTTAATATTCTGTCCTAGAATGCGTTAAGATGTGCCCTCTTTTTTTTTGAGCATCTGCCCTTTAAGTGGTCTCTGCACGGCCCTGAGCCTGTAGATCTTTAATTTAATTTATCACAGGGCCAAAACCAGCCTACCACAAAATGCAATGTCAAGCTTTTCCACTATTTCAAGATTTGTGCTCTACCAAGCTGTGCTTTACCTTTGTGTATTCAATGGTATCTTTCTGCTGAATGGCGAATACTGACAAGTTTCCCTTGAGTTTGTCAGCATCCATCATCTGCACCTGGGATGTGGTTTTATCAGCAGTACTAGGAGATGTTTCCCCTTCTCAGCAATCACTGATTAGGGGCTGACCTGCAAAGCTGAAACTTTCAATGATTCCCATGAGATCATATTTTCAATTCACCAAAATTATTGTTTGGATTTCTTTTATTGTTGTTGTTGTTTCATCTTACTTACAACATTGTGCTAATTGGGTTGTGGTGATCTGGGTTTTCTGTGTATTTATTTCTAGGTTTTTTCTGAGTTTAGTTGTTAGTCCTTGTGGTGTCCTGTCTCCTTCCCCTTGATTGCTTCCCAGGTGTTTCTCGTTCCCTGATTACCCTCCTTGTGTATTTAAACCCACCTGTTGTCTTTGTCTCTTGTCGGGTCCTCGTCTATTGTTCGTCGTGTGTTCTGTCGTCTTGTCAGTTCCTTGTGTTCCTGAGTTTTCTTTTGGATTTATTATTAAAATATCATCTACCTCACCACCCACACCACACATCATGACATGGGTGACTTGTACTGTTTTTCTAGAGCTAATACATTTAAAATCCACTCACTACTCTTGCATCCCATAAGCAAAGGAAGTCGATCTGTTTGCTTTTACGATCAGAGCTTGGCCAACAAATGTATAATGGCTGCAGAGCGCCAGTTCCCGTTCAAGGCCAGCAGACATGCCAGACTGATGGGCTTGGAAAAGGCAGAAGGGGTTTTTTATTTTCTTTAAAAAAAAAAAAAAAAAAAAAAAAACCTCACAAACAGATATAACACAGTGATATACAAAGAGCAAGTGGTGTTTTTGCTGATAAACAGCTTGAATGTCATCGAGCGAACATTATTGATGCTCTCCATCGTGCGCTGGCCTGCAGCCCTCCGTGTTCTTGGCAGCCTCAGTGGTTGGTGTTTTGGGTGATGGCATCTGTTTCCGTGAACGTGTGGATGGTGTTTACTAGTGTGTAATTGTATGTCTGCTCACGGTTGTCCTGCTGAACCACAGTTAAGGTTGCACTTTGCTAATGTTCCAAGGATAATTGGAGGATTTGCAAAGACATAAAACGCTCAGGCGTTTTCCTTTGTATTTTAACTTATTTGAATTATAAATGGTCTGTTTTAAGCAACCATAAGCCCTAACCTTAATGACCATGTTCTACTACATTTCAACAACCCTCTATATTGAGATAAAATCCTGGCAAACTCAGGGAACATTCCGAATTAGTCAAAAATACCTCAGTGAGACACTTTTGTAACATTTTGCGGATGAGTACCCACCCTTCCAAATAGTCAAATCACCTGGTGGTGACTGCAGTTCCTGATGCCGTCAATGTGTGGGTGACAGCTCTTACTTAGAAGTTTGAAGCAGCTCACGAGCAGACAATTAACCTAAACACCCAGGGAGAAAATATGCAAATCTACTGGAAGCAGCACCTAATTGAATATGAAAAAATTAAGCAGAGAAAAAAAAAAAGAAATTTTAATTAGCAGCGTGGTAAAACTTCCACTTCCCTTCTTCCACAATTGGCCCTTCACATCTCGCAGTGTGGTCATCATTAGTGTGAAGCGTCTCTGAAAGTTGTCAGAGACGTTTCCATCCCCAGAAGGCCGGGTACCTCCTCTGTGCTGCTGACTCAACCTCTTTCCTTCCTGCTCCTGCGTTTTGCCCACCTCACGCACACACACGCGCACACACACACACACACACACGCATGCACGCACACATGTGCTGCCGTCTCTCCCTCCATCCGGTATCCGAGGGGTTTTGTTGTCTGGCAGAGGATTTGGCAACGACCGGATTTTAGACAGCTGTGAGACAAATAGAGCAGAATTTATCCCAGAAATTAAATGATAATGCTGTGACACAGATGTGGCACCGCTGGTCAATTTATCTGGGCACGTTTCTGCTGAGGTGCTCTGCAGAACAGTTGATAATGGCTGGCTAAATCTTTCATGTGTAAAGGAATGTTGATTACAGTTTATTTAAAAAAAATAATAAGAGCCAAAGTCAGACACTGGTTGTGAATAATGTGGTAATAATGTGGTATTTTATTTGGGAGCAGAAAATTTGCTGTTAAATCAAGTTTAAGAAGTACAAAATCACAATCTTCTCAAATTTCTCAAAGGGAATATTGCTAAAAACCTTCATACTTTGAAGGGACTATAGAACTGATTGAATATATATAAAAATGTTCAGGAACTGTTTTGGAAAATAATACAATGATTTTAAAGTCCTTACTCTGGCTCCCTGTAGCTCAGAGAACAGATGTAAAAAAAAACAAAAAAAAACTTATGACAATTTATAAGTCACTGAATGGCTTAACACCAAAATACTTAGCAGGCCTGCTATTGTTGTATTAACCTTCCCGACCGCTCAGGTTTCTTGTTCAAGTCCACAGAATCGGCACCAAACATGGACAAACACATTTCAGTTCTTAAGCACCTTTAATCTGGAACAAACTTCTAGAAAGATGCAAAAGCGCTGAAACACTGAGTTCCTTTAATTCCAGACTCAAAGCACACAAACACACACACACACACACCCACACACACACACACACACACACACGCTCAGATTTGCCTTTGATTAATAATAAATGGAACATAGATATTTTGATAACTCTGTATTTTGCCACTCTCATGTAATGTGTTTCTTGCTTGCCGTGTTCCGTTTTTTATCATGTAGAGCACTATGAGCTGCCTTATTGGTGAAATTTGCTGTACAAATAAACGTGACATGAATTGACTTATTCAGACATAGCCCCCACATTCATGTGGCTATTAAAAATGCAAACTTTAAAATAGCATTAATTTAGGACAAAGGACATGTGTCATCCCCCAAGTTTCCATAACATCATCGAGAGAAATATTCCCAAACAGCTTGATTTTACTTTCTCGTCCTTTCAAGTTCATCATTATGCAGCCAAAGGAAGGGGGAGGAGAGGCACAGCATTACTCTATGCTTTTTACTGTCAGAGAAAACGTTGGTCACTCCAACACTTTCTCTGGTTTCTCATTAAGAGAACCTTAATCTGTCAAAAAAAAAGAACAGTAAAAAAAAATGTTTATGACTGCAAAAATGCAAGTTTACAACATTTTTATATACTTTGGTACTAATAAACAGCATACGCCTTCTCAACAATGGTGCTTTGGATACGACAGATATATAAGGCATGGCGCAGAGCTACAATGGTCAGTAGTCAGTAGTAGCCTAGTAAAAGTGTTTTCAGCAATTTGTAGAAGTGCAAGGCTAACATTAGCATGCAACATGCGACAAACACTAGGGCCGTTGTAGATAAAAATAAATAAATAAATAAATAAAAACAATGTGGTCACAAGGGAGTATCTTTCAGAAAATGTGAAGAATAATTTTACAAATTTACAAAAAAAAACTTGGATATTATCGGATGTCAAAACAAAACATAATTAAAGGCTTAAATTTATGGGAGCAAACCTAAGATATTTTCAGACATCATAAAGTGAAAATCTGTTATAAAAACGTCTTTGAAGCAGATTTCTTTTCTTATAAATATTTGACCACAATGCAAGTGAATATTCTAGTTTAATATTGTAAATTATGGACTTGAATACATGTTTTACTGTAGCCAGATTTTGAAAGAAGACTTTGATAAGTTAACTTACTAACCAACTATGTACATTTAAACAACATAAATGAATCTGCGAAAACAGGACAGAGTCATTCTGAAGGTTTTTATTTGCATTTTGTCACGTTCCTTCAGCCGTAGCTACAACTACGAGAAAAAAAAGTCACTATTTCAACTGAAAAGGATCAAATTTTAGATGCAATTCATCTTAACACCTATTCTGATCATAATTAAGACTCTTAAATAAAACCCAAAATATGTCCCTGAAGAAAACTGTGTTTTAAAACAAATTGGGTAAAGTGAAAAACTTCTGGGTTTTTTGATGATTCAGGTCAAAGTCGATACAATACGTCAACTCCGTGTCACAGTGGTAAAGTTCCTATTCAGAACAAAGAATCTCTAATTTAAACTCTGCTTTTATCCTCGCTCTGTTTCTAACTGCAGGCTCACTTTCAAAGTAACTTTCAGCTTCATAATTGAACCATACATTTACAAACTAGGACAAAGCATCAAAAAACTTCATCAAAGCAACTACAATCCACGCCTGTCGTTCCTTCTCGTTTCTAATCTCCTAAATGCCATCACCAAACAGGGTGACGAATCAAAATTCTGATTTTGCGCTTTCACGTGTTGCCTGTCTTATCCTGAAATTGATTTCAGCATCTAAATGATGCATTTTGAATCACAACTTGTGCTTACACACTTTAATGGGTTTTTAATCCCATATGAGACAGAAGACATTATCTTCTGGCTACACCTCAAGGATGAATAAGGATGAGCAACAGCCTGCCAGAAAAGTAGAAACAAGCTGCCACTGAAGAAAATGTTATAAAGACTCTATTTGTGTAAGTCTGTCTTTGAATGCAATCAATGCATGCTACATTTTTAGACGATATCTTTCAATTTTACGTTAGACCACCCATTCATGTAGCAGAAAAAAAATATGTTAATGCCCCGTCATGTTTTTTTTTTTTTTTTTTTTTTTTTTTTTGCTGAAACTCATCAAACCTAAAGTCTACCAGTGTAAAAACAGAGCTTGAATTATTCAAAATCAAAGTCCTTCCTGTCGGCAACAAACTCCTGCAATGGATTTTACATAAATCCCAACCTTCCGTCTTTCCATCTCGGTCATAATAACTTTCTTGCAATTCCCCCCCCCCCCTCTCTGCTGTTTTTGGCTTCTCCCCCAAATACTCCCCAACTGTACAGCATTACACCAAATGTCTTAAATAGAAAGTGTGGAGATTGTTGGCATAAAATAACATCCTCTGGCTCTGAACGCCAGTGATATCTTATTCTTTTTGTCCTCTCAGCCTCTCCCCTCACTCTCTGCATCACCATCAGATATTCTTTTGCAGCGGTCTCCGAGGGAAACAGGGAGGGAGGCTGCGCGCTGAGTACTGACCCACACCGAGAGCCCACAGAAACTCTCCTCTCCACCCTGCTCTAATTCCTAATTTTACCCACAGTATTACACGCTGAGACTAAAACACACACGCACGGAAACCGCTCAAAGCCCCCGTGCTCTCTGCCTGTGTTTCCTTTCTTCTTTTTCTATTCACCACAGCATTCATCCCACAACACACCACTGCGCTGATTTTCTTTGTCTGCTTCACTCTCACCTGTTTGAACCTCGGGATGTGAATCTTCTTTTTTTTTTCTCTCTCTCTCTGCATGGCTGAGCCACATACAGTGAGGCTGTTATTTTATTATTTGTATCACTGCTTGTCGGGAATGCATAATAGAACCTCAATCAGCCAGTCCTTGACCACCTGCCTGATTATCATCTACAAATGAACCCTTCTCCTTGAGTTTTTTTTTTCCTTTTTTTACATTTTTATTTTATTAATTCAGGTTCTACGTCTGGAGAAATAGGACTCCATAAAATTTAGGCAAAAAAAAAGAAAAAATATCAACAGGTGCCTACTTGAGTTTTTTTTTTCTTTTGGTCCTCAAAAACCACATGCTCTGAATCCTAAAGAATTTTTCAGATTCACATTTTTAAAGTGAGGCACTTTGAAGTTATTTTCGGTTAGAGCTCCTGTATCTGCGGTAGAAAGATATAATTTCCCATTGAGTTTGTATAATTGCTAAGGTGTCTACAGAGCAGTCAGGCTAATCACTGTTTACATCAGACATGTCAGGCTCAAGGTCTGTGATACAATTGTATCCAGCCTAGTCATGCATCTATTATTAATAGCCTGCCCTTATATACAGCCACTGCCAGTCGTAATAAATATCCCATATTGCTCCCCATCAGCTCCAAGCTTAGGCCATAGGTGTGCATAAGCTATATGCGGCTTACAGCCAGTTCTTGGTGACCGCATTTCCATGCCAACAATAAATTTTTAGCTTTAGCTATTAGGATTTTCTCTCCTCTACAAATTGACCACAATAAGACTTTTTTTTTTTTAATATGGTTAAGTAAAGGGAACTATTACTATTATTTACAACAAAAAAAAAAAAAAACTTGAATGGAGTCTGAACTATCCTTTTATTACTCTTCTAATTAGAGAATAAGAACTTACTCAGTCTTTGGGGTTTGGCAGAAAAGGCATGTTGATATTTTCGTCACCGATGGAGAAGCTTGTTGCCCGTGGCTGTTGTTGAGTTTTGTAAGGAGTCGGCTGTGACTGAACTGAAACAATAAGAGCAGAGCGCACAGTGAAGATTATCAAATGAAGCCATTTTGAATTTGTTTTAAAATGCCTTGCAGACTAAGTTAACGTACGTACTGCAGTGGAGTTGTTTATTATGCAGCACTAACAAGTGTCGCAGCAACACCAGTTTGTGATATTTGTTAGATACATAACTTCATGTCAGAGATGTGCAGGGGTAAAGTGCAGGCTGCATTTATTGGCACTCTTGTTCAGTATGTATGTATTCATCTTTACTGAGACGTTTAGAAATATCAAACATCTAATCGAAGGGCATTTATTCAATAAGAAAAAAAAAATCTTAAGAAATTGTTCTTAGTAACACCAACTTTTTTGTCACCCATGCTGTCAATACTTTAACAATCCCCTTTACCAACAAGGCAGCACTTCTTCTTAAATAGCATTTAGCAATGTTGGAGCACATTTAGTGAGGGATCTTTGTCCAATCTCTCTAAATCATACATTTTTTTCAATGGGAAATTGTTATTGCAGTGAAAAAAATATTTCAAGGCACTTTATACATCATCAACAGGCCCACTACTAATTCTGTATTTGAATAAAACTAGCATCAAATTAGAATTGGTGTTTATTTACTATTACAACTGTTTTAATTTAAACATACGTAGAAATAAATAATCACTACACATCTATATTGAATATGCTTTTTTTCATACATCCATCAACAAGATGTTTATTCAGGATAATTAAGGGGGAAGAAACATAACATTCGGTTCCTAATCCACACTAAAACCAATCAACAAATAAATGCCTGCAATGTGAGTAAAGAGGGCCCAATCACCACCTGTCCTAGCTGAAAAACAGAGCATGCACAACAGACCCAGAGAAAAAAAGTCACTGCAAAGCAAGTCAATAATGAACAAAAATGATGTCCAGACAGATAAGTAGATAAAAAGTAAGCACATCAGGTCAAATGGCCCTACATAAATTGATAGAGTTGGGTAAAAACATAACAAAATAAGCTCTTCTCATTTCTGAAGAGCTTGAGCTTCAGACCAAGCATTTATTGAAGTGCTTGTGTCTTTTGGGACACATTTTCTGAATTAGAATTACCTATTTAGCCTTTTTAAAGTAAAGTAATTACTTCACCAAAACCCTTGGGTGGAATAGTAAATTACAGAGCAAATAGATGCCAAAACTGGAGGAGCTGTATAGATCTAGCATCTCTGATTTAAATTTTAATGGCTCATTGATCCAATAAAATATAAAGCTATTAATTTTCTGGTCGCTGTTGCATCTGTGGAATAACAAAATGCTGGCTACTTTCCAGTTTAAAGGGGAATGATAACACGTTACAGGTCATTTCAATGCAAATTCTCCTCAATGGAGAAAATGGAAAATATCTGGAAAATTTAGCAAATGTTCAGGCTTTAGGTATATATTTTTTTCTTGAATCTAGAAAGACTTGACTTGTGGTTCTTTAAATACATAAAGCAAAAACTAGGGGCATTTTTTAGATTCCATAATTCTGCACGAATTCCCAATGGTTTTATTTATTCCTTTACATTTCTTACCAAAAACATTAACATTGCTGCAGAAAGTTGAGGTCATGGATCCTTTATGCAAACAAGAGCATCCAGCACAGCCTTGCTGCCTCTCTGATTCTTGGAAATCTTTAAAAATCTCAGCTTTATTGGACATAAATATGTAACAGCTTTGCTTAACTTTATTTTACACAATACAGTTTTACCAAGTTGCTCAAAGTCTAAACTGGTATTGATGTGCATTTAAGGTGTAAAGTTTACCTTCGTCCAAACGCCCCCCAAAGGCCTCCCAGCGCCCCACGTTTGTAAAAATGTCCGCTAGCGCCCCCTGCCGTACTCTGAACGCCCCCTGGGGGGCGGTACTGCCCACGTTGAGAACCGCTATTATAAAGCAATGCAGAATTTTTTATTATTTTTTTTTTTGTTACAGTATATTATTAAGTTTTTGATCATGAAACTAATTGATATGGTAGAAAAATACTTTACATTTTTGTTTAGGGTATGCATGAATTTACACACAGCTTTCCTGAAATTGGTTTGTGATGAACATCTACAAATAAAATGTTTTAAGGCCTGCGTAGGCATGACTATTTTTTTTTTCCCATTTTCTCAAACATTACAAATAAAGCCAACTAAACAAAAGCATAACAAAATAATAATAATAATAATAATAATAATAATAATAATAATCACATTTACCATTATTATATACACATTCTTACACAGCTCAGGACTAGAGCTCCTTCAAGAGTAAGAGACAAAATTTGGTTTTAAAAATCAATTTCTAAACTTCACTTTAAAGTCTGAAGGTCTTCTGAAGTGTTTGCAGCACTACCCCGTGTCAACCCCCCCTCCATCAAGTGTCAAGTGCTGGGATCAGCAAATTAGGTGTGTGTCAATAGAGTTGATTCAGCTCTATAGGCCACCTCCACTGTTGGCTCATAATCTACTTCTTCTCGCCCACATTCTGCCTCTGCGTCTTACAAGCTAAACAGGCAGACACAATAAAGACACAACAGAAGAAAAGCACTTTTAAAAAAATCATATTCAGAGCAGTAGTTTGCTCGGAATAATGATTCAGCAGATGATGAGTCAGTCACTGATTGAAGGGTGTTTTAGATGCGTTTCTTATATTCGTTTGGAGTTTAGACTCAAAATGGGGCTCGGAAAGTGTTGAATTGTGTGTGTAAAATGTTCTTTGGCATTCTTAAAAAACTTTTGCATAAAACTTATCACTAAGAGGGTGGGGGGTGGGGGGAAACCATTAAGTTAGAAAACATTGCCAGAGTAGCTGTCTGTACTTTTAGCTTCTTTCCCGAACCCTTGTTTTGTCTTCAGCTCGTGTTATTCCTGTATTCCCAACTGGGTTCAGCGGCGTGTATATCTGGCAATGTGACGAGTGAACTTAAAGACAGAAGTTCTCCTTTGACTTCACAACGACTAGCTCTGTGGTGTGTATCCGGCATGTGTGCATGCATACGTGTGTGTTTGATGTTCTTGCTCTTTCAGAGTGCGGCTAGGTATCATTGTCTTCGCCTGCTGCTAGAAAGACTTATCCCCCTCTGCTGCGGACTGACAGCAGGGACTACAGTATGACAGGTCACTGATGTCTGGATGATCTAAGAGGACAGTCTGTGCTGTCTCTGCCTCCAAGTCTCTCTGTGTGTGCACGCAAGCATCAAAGACAAAGTAAGTCTTTAAGAAGACTTATTGCGGATTGTGTCTCTTTGGAGTAACTGGGTTCTATTTCACACCAAGTATTGTATCTGAAAAGTGTCCCTAAAAATTCATTCCAGCATCCTGTTCTCATGGAAATCATGCTGTACAGTGTCAGGGGGTGGAGGAGGAACAGATGACCACATTCATACCGCCCAACTGCTACTGCTATCTGTAATAAGACGAGATGAAAAAAATAAAAAAATAAAAAAAATATAATTTTCTTGCACACAAGATACTTACTCCCACTCGTGTAAACAATGCAGCACATGCCAACTTGTATAAATTATTGTGGAAAAACTAAACTGCAAGGAATATTTTAACCTCTTTCTCTAAACTTTTCTTCAGACGGATTACAAACTTAAAGTGTAGGAAACGGCAGTGAAAAGACATTTTTAGATTTTGTGAATTTTCATGAGACTCTTTCACAGAAAGCGTAGCAAAGCGGCTATAGCTTGTTACAGACTTAGAGATGGAAGGAGTAAAGAAAACAGACTGCAGTATAATGTGCAATGTCCACACTGTAATCAAGAAAGGGGGATTTAAAGGGTGTTTGCTCCAATTATTTTACTCCAAGGAAGAACAGGCAAAGCAAGAAATTCAGGACAAACATTGAATGATGAAGTGCATGAAAAGTTTCACAATCTCCTAGATGAAAGTTTCATGGAGAGTATTGCTTTAATTGACTTTCGCCTGAAGCTCTTTTGCCTTGCCAATATCTCTCATGATGGATGGAAAGTGGAGGAATGTGAAGTTGTAGAGCTAAACTTGATTCTTTTTTTTTTTTAAGTGCTTACACAGAAAATGCAATATTGGCCCCAAAAAATGTCTAACAAAGGGATATGTTATTGGAAGCTAATTGATCTGTCATATTTTAGAACTGTAACAAACAGCTTTGTTTTACTCGCAACACTAGGTATAAAAGATAGATTGACAGCAATCAATCCGTGCTTCCAATTTTCCTCCATTACTTCCTTTCTTCCTTCCTTCCTTTGACTAAGTGAACAAATTACCAAATTCACCTAATAGCAATCAAAACTGCCTTGTACATATCCTAGATATTTTAGTGACCAAACTGCACCAAAACGAAAAATAATCTTTTATTTTACAGAAATTGAGTTTTATTTATGCATTATCGTGTTAAAAATAAACTGAAGATATTATAGCTTTGAAGTATTTTGATGCAACTACATTCAGAGCAAAATATTTTTCTTACATCGCTGGTGCGTTTTCACGTTATTACCAATTTTGTTGTAAGTCATTAATAGGTTATTTGTTGCTCCAGTGAGTAAAAAAAAAGCCTTCATTTGATTAATCTCTTGTTTATGTGGCATGAGCTCACACTGACAATTTCAGATAAGTCCTAC
>NW_015116611.1:30491-32517 GCF_001443285.1 Poecilia latipinna | reverse complement strand
ATGTATTTAGTAAAAAATAAAAAGTTTTTTCTTCTGCATTTGATTCATTTGCTGCTTAAATGTCAATAAAATATATTTTTTTTCAATTTCAACTTTCATAAATTCCTAATTTAGAGGAAATTAGTCCCATCTTGAAACCAGTTGAAGGTTAAATTATGTTTCTTTAAATAATAACATGTAGAAAATCTTAATATTTCTTGTTTCATTCAGAACTTCTACCTGAAACTCAGAACCTGCAGAACATTTTTCTCTTTGGAGAAAAAATCCAGGAACTGGAAGATCAGAGCAGAATGAAAACTGGAGATCAGTGATGGACAGAAAAGCTCTGATCGCTGCATCTCTGACATATTTTAAATATAAATTTAATAAACTGAATCTAATTTTACCTGCTGCTGACTGCAGGCTGCACCTGAGCAGCTGATGCAGGTTCTGCTCTTCATAAAGTCTCTGGTCAAAATGAGTCCAGTTTGGGATGAGAAAGATTTTATGTGGTTCTGTTTTGAAATATAAACTCTGGACAAGCTGGATGACGGAGCAGAATCAGCGTCCCAATCAAAGATGGCTGATAATAAAGGTCAAGATGTGATGATAACAGAAAAATAAGAACCGCTGAGTTTTAATGCTGCCTACGTTTAATAACATGAGAAAACTACATGTTTTATATTCATTCAATCTATATTTAATAGTTTTTACACAAATGAAAATACAAATTTAATGCGTTTATTTTTCTAAATTCAACATATGAAATATTTAGCCCTTCATTTTATGAAAAGATGGTCAGTTCTCTTGATACAAGAGAAAACTATTTTTAAGAAAGTTGCTACTTATCAGTTAATTATCAATTCCTAAGACCAATTAACTTTAGATTAATTACAATAAAACTTGTGTCTCAGTTTTATGAACTATAAAAATGTTAAATGAATTATTGGTTTTCACTGGCTATAACCAATAATCATCCTAATAAATATAAAATTCTAATGATCCCAGTCTCTTCCTGTGTAACTCCTCTAAAATAAGAGTTTTGTTTCTTAAATTATCAAATTATATTCAGTTTATTGTTGATTTTCTAAGGATATGCTGTAAAATTGTAACAGTTTAAAATTTCACAATTAAATAAAATTAATCCTACATTAATTTTCCATTTCCATTAAACAATTATTTCACCTCCAAAAAAAAAACAATTGTTTAGTTTATTCCTTGACATTTTTTATCGTTCCCCCAATAATTAAATCAAATTTACAGATGGAAAAGTTACAACCCAGAATCAACAGCTACTAGTAATCAGAAATAAAAGGGATAATAATAAATCTGTCAAAATGGATGGTAGACTTCTAACCCACATGCAGAATCAGGCCCAGAGATTATTGGTGAGTAACTGTTTATTAGAGAAAACTATCACAATGTCTGGTAGGTGATCCTTAGGTATGGGTCCGAGTCTCGCCTGGAAGCGGAGAGAACAGGTCAATGATCTGGCCAGAGGTGGACAAAAAGTTTGATGGGATAACGGGAGTAATAGCTACGTCTTCTTGGAGGGCTTTCCGATGGGGGGAACGAACAGTGGGCTGGAGCGGGCAGGCCGGTGAGGTTCTGAGAGCAGCAGGCAGATTCGCCAATGGAAGTCGGCTTTTACCTGGAAATGAGAGACAGGGAACAAGTGAGGATGGCTGACAACAGGCAGAGGTTTTCTCAAGAAGGTCACAATAATGCTCGCGTTTCTCAGGGCAAGGCTTAGTGAGCTAGAGACTACCGTGAAGGAATAATCATCCGGCAGAGAGGAGAGGTCTGGTAGCTCCTTAAATCCTCTGATTGATGATCCAACGAGCTTCAGGCGTGCAGATCCACTCCAGGCCTCCCCAACGGGGAGCCGAAGGGGAGAGACACTTCTCTTAAAGGAAACCCCAGAACCTGATAAAATCAAATGTAATTAATCTATAAGATGACAGATGTTACCATGGGTTAAACTTAAAGAAAAAAGAAATCGGATCCAAGATGGCGGCCATTTTTCAAGAGGATCATCAAGAGCAAT
>NW_015116611.1:22900-26292 GCF_001443285.1 Poecilia latipinna | reverse complement strand
TTTGTAATAAAATTGGCAGTAGGTATAGCAATGGTAGCGACAGCTAAACAAAATGTTAGGTTCACTAAACGCTAATTGGAAAACAAGAACCTCATCAGAACTAATGTCAAACCGTTAAACACATAAAGCATTAAAAGAAACCATTGCTAAACTACAAATACTTTAAAAAATAGCAGAAACCAACACTAAATCACTAAACATTAGCTTCTCATTTTGCTACATATTATTATTTTAAAGTTGTATAAATGAGATGACCAAAGTTAAAAACATATGAAGGAACCTAAAGTTCATCCATGTCATGAAAACAGGAACATTTAATGTCCATATTTGGTTCAAAAGGCTCAGAATTAGCAGCCATCTTGAAAAATGTTGGTCATCCTGAAACTCAAGAGGCTGATGGGAAACCTGAGGGGTTAGCATGCTAATTTGATGCTTTTATCCACACTTGAATTATGTTTACAGTAAAATGCTGCATTTAAACAAAATAAACTTCATCATGTATATTTATATGATACTCCGAGTCTAGTTGTTATAATGAATCAGTGGTTTAGTTTTGCATTCAAAGCTAAAATCATTTAACTGTGCATAACATAAATGTTATATTTTATTATAATGTGTCATAACAAAGATATCATTCATGCTGTACCAACCGTCTAGACCCCTCAGGTTCTGGTTCTGGTTCTGCTCTGCATCCCCAGAACCAAACAAGGAGAAGCAGCATTCAGTGTCTATGCACCACAAATTTAGAACAAACTTCCAGAAAACTGTAAAACAGCTGAAACACTGAGTGCCTTAAACCCTTTTATGCATAGTGGTCACTACAGTGGTCAGCTGTCTAAAAGCTGTTTTCTTGTGCTTCTTGTGGATTTTTATGTCATAAATGCACACAAACCACTGAAGTGGACACTAATGCATCATAAAATACATTATCAACTACTGGCCATCAGCCTCAAATGCAAGAAAAATGTTTTGTTAAATCCAATATGGCCGACAGACAGACGGTCCCTGTAGACGACTCTCGCATGTAAAAAACAAAAATAGTGTGACATCAGATAACCCCTAAAGAACAAAACTACTGATGTATTTTTCAGATAAGTTTGTATTTGGAGAAAAATTACATTTGATCACCAAAAAAATAAATACATTTCCTAACTTTATTTACGCCTTAAGAAAATTTTAAAAAATGGAAAAAAATCGTGACACAAAGGATCATAATTCATGCATGAAAGGTTTAAATCTCAACTATAAACCCATTTGTTTAGAGAAGTATCTGAAACACAATCACTTAATGTAATGTTTTGATTGTTGATTCTATGTTGCAGGACTTTGTGTTTCTGACAATATAAAAGTATTTTGAAATGCCTTGCAGCTGAATTATGCTTTTCAAATAAAATTTGATTGATTGATTTTGATTGACAACAATTTATTTTGGATCAGGCCAACTCTGTTAAGTTTCCCATCTGCCTTAAAGTCTTACTGTTACATTTCAAAGGCGACTCCAGACAACCAGTCTGATTATCAGTCTCTGAACTTGCAGCTTCTCCAAGGTCTGTTTCTTCCTGCCTTTAAGTTTCAGGAACTGAAACTGAGCTGTGGTTCTCAATAAGAATCACTTCCTGTCTGGTTCTGCTCACACAGCATCTGAGTCTGAGTGTTCACAGCAAAGCATTTCATTGTATGAACCGATCAGCCTCTCAATGGCCAGAATAGCTGCCAACTTTTCCCAAATTTCAGGATATGTGAGGTACCTGCCAGGTCCAAAAAGCTGAAATCCTGTTGTCAAAAATTCTATTAGGTATGCATTTTAAACGTTGGCAAACCAACAATATGGGTCTGTCCAGTGATGGCATAGTTATTTTGAAAATGTAACTTTAATTACTGATTACTTCTTGAAACACTAACTTAGTTAGATCACTGACTAATTGATTTGGAAAGTAACTAAGTTACATTAAAAGTAACTTTTTAGTTACTTTCAGCAGCTGCTAACAACAACGCTCCACCACCTGTGAAAATTACATTAATCTTTGCCAAAACTCGTTTGCAAGTTATTTTATAAAGGTGACATCAATAATATGTCTCCATATATAAGGTTTAACTGAAGGGAGATTGTTTAATGGTTGCAACAGTAGGAAAAGTTAGTAATTTGTGTGTTTTTGTGTTCCACTGTTGTCTGGAAAACTCTAAGAAGGATTTTAAAGCCCCCACTCCTCCCCCAGCCTCCAGGTTCTGCTTTACGGCCCTGAGTTTGTTGTCAGAGCGCAGCGCACAGAGCTCCTCCTGTAGCTCCATAAATAAGATGGCTGCTACACAGATTTGTGACACTTATCTTAACCTGTTGGTCTCAGGTTGTCATTCACAATGACAGGGGTGTCAAACTCCAGTCCTCAAGGGCCGCTGTCCTGCAGTGTTTAGATGTGCCACAGGTAAAAAACAGTGGAATGAAATGGCTTGATTACCTCCTCCCTGTGTAGATCGGTTCTCCTGAGCCTTGCTAATGACCTAATTATTCTTTTCAGGTGTGGTGCAGAAGAGACGCATCTAAAAGTTGCAGGACAGAGGCCCTTGAGGACTGGAGTTTGACACCCCTGTCACTAGAGGACCCAAATTTGGGTCCTCTAGTGACAGGTTAATATTAATAATTATAATGACGTTTAGTTGCACAACTTTACGGACTCGTTCATTCATATGTTCATATTAGTCTCGATGTTTTCAGTTTTCTAGAGCTCAACTCGACATCATTCACATTAACACAGACACAGCGGGACGGATCATCCAGGGAAATGATGGACAGGGAGAGTCTGACTGAAACTACCTTAATGACAGACACATTCTGGGACTTATTATGAGTCTCTGCTTATTTCCAAGCCCAAATGAGGAACTTCACGCTGGAAAATGAACCCAAAAAGGCAAAACCTGCGACCCATTAAATTTGCTAAAATTTAAAAAAAAAAAAAAGCCCAAAGCCGCTTATAATAATTGGACTTGGGGACAGAAATGTCATGGTGTTAGGAATATTCCGAACCCACATGCAGCAGACACTCAGGAGAAAACTGAAGTTTTAAGGGTTTTATTCAGTAACGGAAAAAGGGGATTGGAGCGGGAGTGGCTTAAAAGTGCAGACAGGTCGGAAACGCCGGGGCTGGGTTCAGGGTCCAATGAGCTCCTGCTCAGGGGAAGTGAGAGACAGGAGAGCGACTGGGCGTTGGTCGCGATGCAGGGCCCTCCAGGGCGAGGATATCCAGGTCCCTCTCAGCGGGCTCGGATGGGTCCGGATCTGCCCGGGTCCAGGGCTCGATCAAACCTGAGGCGAGGAGACGAGAGGTTAGAACAGGAGCGTGTAACAATTCGAGGCTTTCAGATGGTTCTTAGTTACCACAAGGGTCAACACTCTG
>NW_015116611.1:17547-20844 GCF_001443285.1 Poecilia latipinna | reverse complement strand
CTGTTAAGTTTCCCATCTGCCTTAAAGTCTTACTGCTACATTTCAAAGGCGACTCCAGACAGACAAACTGATCTTACAACTTCTCCAAGGTCTGTTTCTTCCTGCCTTTAAGTTTCAGGAACTGGAACTGAGCTGTGGTTCTCAATAAGAATCACTTCCTGTCTGGTTCTGCTCACACAGCATCTGAGTCTGAGTGTTCACAGCAAGGCATTTTGTTGTATGAACCAATCAGCCTCTCAATGGCCAGAATAGCTGCCAACTTTTCCCAAATTTCAGGATATGTGAGGTACCTGCCAGGTCCAAAAAGCTGAAATCCTGTTGTCAAAAATTCTATTAGGTATGCATTTTAAACGTTGGCAAACCAACAATATGGGTCTGTCCAGTGATGGCATAGTTATTTTGAAAATGTAACTTTAATTACTGATTACTTCTTGAAAAACTAACTTAGTTAGATCACTGACTAATTGATTTGGAAAGTAACTAAGTTACATTAAAAGTAACTTTTTATTTACTTTCAGCAGCTGCTAACAACAACGCTCCACCACCTGTGAAAATTACATTAATCTTTGCCAAAACTCATTTGCAAGTTATTTTATAAAGGTGACATCAATAATATGTCTCCATATATAAGGTTTAACTGAAGGGAGATTGTTTAATGGTTGCAACAGTAGGAAAAGTTAGTAATTTGTGTGTTTTTGTGTTCCACTGTTGTCTGGAAAACTCTAAGAAGGATTTTAAAGCCCCCACTCCTCCCCCAGCCTCCAGGTTCTGCTTTACGGCCCTGAGTTTGTTGTCAGAGCGCAGCGCACAGAGCTCCTCCTGTAGCTCCATAAATAAGATGGCTGCTACACAGATTTGTGACACTTTACTTAATATTAATAATTATAATGACGTTTAGTTGCACAACTTTACAGACTCGTTCATTCATATGTTCATATTAGTCTCGATGTTTGCAGTTTTCTAGAGCTCAACGCAACATCATTCACATTAACACAGACACAGCGGGACGGATCATCCAGGGAAATGATGGACAGGGAGAGTCTGACTAAAACTACCTTAATGACAGACACATTCTGGGACTTATTATGAGTCTCTGCTTATTTCCAAGCCCAAATGAGGAACTTCACGCTGGAAAATGAACCCAAAAAGGCAAAACCTGCGACCCATTAAATTTGCTAACATTTAAAAAAAAAAAAAAGCCCAAAGCCGCTTATAATAATTGGACTTGGGGACAGAAACTCAAAATAGTTCTTGTTTTTCCACCAGCAAAATGCGCATCTCCCTCCTCCCTCCTTTGTTTATTGCTGTTGCTGCTCATAATGTCGCATAGAGACGTCGGTCTCTCCTCAAGACGCATAGAGGAAATACACTAAATTACAAATGAACACAGTAACACAAAGTGATTTTAATAAGTTGCTGTAGTCTGACTACTGGATTTGAAATAGCAAAGCCTTAGATTACTTGTTACTGAAAAAAGTGGTCCAACGTACACTGAATATGGATTTTCATCTGACCTGCTGGTCCTTGCAGCTGCTGACCTTTGACCTGCTGTGGAAGCAGAAAAGATAGACTTTGTTTCTAACAAAGCTTTCAGATTTTGGTTCTGGTCAATAAATAATGACTGTGCTGTTGTTTCACTGAGCTGCTTTTAAAAGCTACATAGAAACAAATGATGCTTTATTTATGGTTTTATAAATAAAACATTAGAACTGGTTCTGGTTCTGATCTCTTTTTACCATCAATAACGTCTTTGGATAATTTAAAAATGCTTCATCTGGGTTTAATAATCATTCATCATGCAGGTTATATTTTCACCACCAAAGGAAGAAAAAATCAAATGAAGAGTCCAGTTGGTTCCAAGTTAAAACAGAGTTTGGTTCCAGTACAGCTGAACAGAACCTGCATCACCATAAAACAGGAGCAGCTTGTGTACAAACTGGGAGTCATAATAAGGGTTCATGTGTTGAGACAACAGTGGAAGTCTAAGTCAATATGACCAATCTGACCAGTCTGACCAGTTTCTTACCAGCAGCTCTGTCCTCATTTGCTTATTTCTCTCAACACTTTCAGTTTAAACTCACCTGTTTAGGTTTGACACCAGTCTGGTTCTGTTGGGTCTCAGTCTGTTATTCAGATCTTCTTCTTCAACTCTGTGGATCGTTTGATTAAACTGTAAGTTTACTTTGTTTCTTAGTTGATTTTTGTCTTCAGGAACTTTCCTGTTTTTTTCTGATGTTTGGAAAAAATGTTCTCTTCTGATTTCAGGTCAAAGTTTAATCTGTTCATGACAATTAATCTACAGGATTTTTAAAATAATTATGAACTGGAATTAAACAGTATGGTGAGCAGCTGATGGTTGTTTTATTATGTGAAAGAAAAACACAGCTTCATGTTTTTTCTTTTCCTAAAATCAATTTCTGGTCTCTACCATTTTTATTTGCTTCTTCCTTTCAGAATTAAATATTGCTTAAATATTTTTCTTCAGTGAGTTAATAAATAGTTAATATTTTATGGAGCAGATAAATAACTTGGAGAGTTTAAAAAATGTGAAGTCAGAGTTAACCAGTGAATGTAAATGTTGCTCCATGTCTCCATCTAGTGGACTGATAGTAGAAGTGCAGCAGCTGATGCAGCTTCCTCTGCCTCTCTGCTGTCTGACTGCATTCACCTGACACTGATATGAAGCAGAGAAGAAGAGCCAATCAGAGGAGGAGCAGCTGATCTTTTTCCAGCACTAATGATGTAAAGGATGATCAGAGTTGATGTGCAGATGAATGATGTGTGTTTCCTCTGCAGGTGAAGCTAGAAAGTGTGTGTGAGCTGATGTGAATTCAGCAGCATGGATCAGTGTGAGGACAGAGAGGAGGGAGTCCCTCCCTCTAAAACCACTCTGTGTGGGGAAGATGAGAGCCAGAGCAAAGGTCAGAGGTGAGGTCACCATCTCTAACTGTCCACAGCCCTTTTCACACAGCGTTCACTATATCAGGCCAAAACAGACGTGGTGATGAAGCTGCTGCTGCTCCTCTTTGCTGCTTCATCCAGACTGAACAGATTCAGTTTTAATCATCATGTTTCTGTCAGGATCCATCAGAGACTCAGACCAGAACCAGAACCAGAACCCAGCTGTGTGTCCTTTAAGAGCGACTGGTCAAAGGATGAAATCATTGACTTTAAATCTCCTGGATCTCCACCATCAGAGAGGTGAGCTGTTTCTAACTGCTGTAACTGATCTGTTTATCTGTCATTGTGGCCATGTGATGATACCAAGTTCTGTTTGGTTCTGTTGTCATGACAACA
>NW_015116611.1:0-12866 GCF_001443285.1 Poecilia latipinna | reverse complement strand
AAAGATTTGACCTGATGGATAAATGACACATTTACTGATGTCTGAAGAAATGGAATCACATTTATTTAAATCATCTTCAGAAGGTATTTTTGTTTCATCTCTGATTTTACTTTTTGTGTTATTTTAGAACATCCTGCTGCAGTTTGTCAACATCAACTTATTTCTGGTCTGAAGAAGAAGTTCCAGTCTGTGTTTGAGGGGATTGCTAAAGCAGGAAGTCCAACCCTTCTGAACCAGATCTACACAGAGCTCTACATCACAGAGGGAGGGACTGTTGAGGGACTGTGCATGTTGTTAACTGTTAATGGCGACCATTAAAGTGTGGATGCTAACGTCAGCAATGTGATTATTGAGTCAACATTGGTAGCAGAGGATGGCCGCTGCTGGAAATTACAAAGTTCCCCCACCGTTCAACGAGAAGACGTCTTACGAAAGTTGGAAAAATGAAATTGAAATCTGGAGACTTGTTACCGACTTGGACAAAAAGAAGCAGATGTCGTGAAAACTGGTATGTAAGGTTGAGATCTCTCCGGGTACACGCAGAAAAAACCTGAGAGATAGCAGTAATCTTGTATATTGATTTAATGATGATTAAGAATATGAGATATAAAAATATGTAACAAGTTGAAATGATTATAATATATCCTCTGTAACTTTAATCTGTGCCTGAATTATACTAACTGTAATGTGTAACAGGAATGTTTATTATGTACTGAAGATTGATAGTGGAAATAACAACTTGACTGTGGTATTTAGATTAATGAGTGAATGAAATTAATAATAAGTAAAAATGTTAGGAGTTGATTGTAGTTATGAGAGGACTGTAGATTTGAGACCATAAAGGGAGAAACGGACTGTGTCACAACCAAACCACTAGGCTGGGCGGAGATGCTAAAACAACTCCATAAAAGGAAATAAGTTATGATCAACTGTCATGTGGTCAAAAGAGAGAGAGGAAAGTACCAGAGAGTCTACAGTGAGTCAGTGAAGAGGAGGAGGGGCTGAGGAAAAGTCCCGAACTTTTTGCAAACTACACCCAATGAGTCATATGAGTCATGAGCCTCTCCAATACACAACTATGGATAAGGAAAAGTATAAAAACCAGCGGACAAGGGTAGAAGCCGTTCTTTGTCCGCGGCGCTGAAGAGGGAACAACAAGAGGATGCAGACTGAAGACCAGCGGAGGACCACACCCTGGGACCGAGGGAAACTTGAGACTTCACGCCGCAAAGGGAGGACAAGATCCGTCAGCCCTCAACCCTGGTCCCTGATTCGACTGTCCCCTCTGCCTCAACCCAGCGATCCATATTCTACTGCAGCAGACTTGGAGAAAAGACAAAGGTCACTGAGTGATGAAGATTCTGTACGGTTGATGGAACAACGGACAGTTCAGCTTTGCTTCTTTTCTGAAAGAGGAATTTGCTCCGGCAGAACAGAGACTCTGACCAAGCACGTGTGAAGATTTCAGCTGCCAAGATCAATTGCCATCGGGTGTGAGTTGTCCTGCATCCCCAAAGCCTCGCCTAGTGAAATTAGCGACACAGGTTAGGGAAAGAAAGGAAGATAGGATTTGATTGAATTTAATTTGATTTTATTACCTAATTATAAGTTTGTAATCTTTGAAGTGTACCTGTATGACATTTACCCCTGCTAAAGCTTGCTTAATAAATTACATATTAAAAACATCCATAGAACTGGTGGACATTGAAATTAATTTAGTTATTCTATCATTGTGGTTTCTCCTCATTTTGAGTAAAATCAGCATACATGATTCTAGATATGTGGAGGCTTCGTACTTTCCTTTGGTGAGTGCTAAAATAATGACCCTGGGACTTAAATCCAAGTCACTAAATCTAATCTAGCCGGTAACAAGTGCAAGTTATTTTTAGGAGAAAAGCTACCGTTAACAGGAGTGGTTGTTGGTGCTACGCAGCAGTTAGTGCTACTCTGCTGACTGTATCTCAACTGAAAAGGGTCATAACTTCTGGAATCGAAGGTAGTTAGAGCTAGACGAGTTTTCTCCGCAACCAGTTTAAACAGATTATCTCCTGTAAACCTACTTTTAGGGTAAAACCCAGGTTTAGGGGATTTTCCGGACCTGTTAGACAGAGAACTGGTCAGTAGTCAGTCGGTGGTGGGGTTAGGGTGTGGCTGACTATTGCAGAATAACGAACACAGGCCCTAGCGGTTACCCTGTCGCTATCAGGAAGAGCGAGAGAAAGCGCGCTGGAAATCGCTGCGGAACATCTCAACGACGATACAGGAATAAGCGTTCTTTTAAACAAGCTGGATTCAGGGTTTTTAAAAGAAGAAAAGGATCGACAGTACGAAGCTTACACGGAATTTGGTCGGATCGACAGACGTGGAGACACGTCCATGATGGATTACATTATCGAATTTGAACGACGGTACAACAAGTTACATAAGTTCAAAGTGGAACTACCGGATGCAGTGTTAGCATTCAAACTATTAGACACCGCGGGGCTAAATGTTAAACATAAACAGCTAGCTCTTACCGCCTGTTCCACCGTATCTTTTGACAGCATGAAATCGGCTTTGAAAAGAATCTTCGGTGATAATGTCTATCCTCCACAAGAGGGCGACTCTGCCTTTTTCACCAAATACACAGGCAAGCGTGAATGGAGTTCAAACTCAGAGCAAAGCGCAAGAACAGCTGCAGGGACTAATCCACTCGACAAATACGGGAGAAGAACTAAATGTGCAATATGTCAGAGCATTTATCACTGGGCAAAAGACTGCCCCAATAAAAGAGAACATGTGAAGCTAACAAATGTTGAGGGATCAAAAGACGATGTTGAAGAATGTAATATTACTCTGTTTTCAGACGAATCCCCATCTGACACACAGATCTTCATGGTAGAAGCTTTGGGATCTGCTGTGATTGACACTGGTGAAAAAGGGCTTGCAGATTATGTAAGTGGGCTGCCTCAGAGAGAATTAATAAAGATTAAAGATGAAAAGAGTGCAAGACCTTTCCGGTTTGGGGATGGAAAACTGGTGCAATCCACAAGAAAGGTGACTATTCCTGCAACAATAGGAAAAACTAAATGCAACATTGAGACAGAAGTAGTTCCAGCAGATATACCAATGCTTTTGAGCAAAACATCACTGAAGAGAGCGAGTGCTGTTTTAGACATTGCTCAAGACAAAGCAATGATGTTTGACCAACCTGTAAAACTTGAACTGACATCTTCTGGACATTATTGTGTAAACTTAAGAAAGGAAAGGATCAATAATGAAAGCCAGTTTAAACAAAGTGAGACAAATGATGAAGATGAAATTCTCATTGTGACAGAAAACATGTCAACAAAAGAGAAAAAATACAGTACTGCTAAAGCTACATAAACAATTTGGACATGCCTCAGTTGACAGACTAGAAAAGCTCTTGTCTTGCTCAGGCAACACCGATGATGAAAGCATCTATTTTAAGCCCTGACGTAAGTTCAGGGAGTAAAATAAATGTAATACTGGGGGGGACAGAAGAAAGAAAGAACGCAATGTGGGATGGATACGCGAACAACAGTAATATTGGAGCACAGCTGGAAAGGTGGGTAAAATAAACCTTAGTTTTCTGGCCAATACGGGAGACTTGACAGGTATTAAAAAGCTATCAGTTATATTTGAATGTAAACCTGATGGCCAAAGCTTAGTGTGCATACGTTTCGAACTTGAGGCATCACATGCAACGCAGCTTTAAATGGGTTTCATGTAAGACTGATTTATTTTTAAGTGAAGTAGTTAATTTTTTTATTGATACTGCATAACGATACAATAACAATATTTTGTTCAAGGCATTCATAAGTGCAACCCTGGCTCCAGACAAGTTTAACAGGGGGGGCATCGACTTATTTTTGTGGGACAAAATTAATCCGGGAGCCAAACACAGACAACATCAGTAGCCTACAGGCTACTTGTTAACAAGCTTAAGGTGCTGTATTGATGTTAGCTAGTCATCTGTTAGCTAACATTACCTGCATCCAACAGCTTTACTCAACTCAGTCGGTTAGTTTGGGGAAAAATTGTGCCAAGTTATTTGCGTTTTGCTCTTTTGCTGCCATGATTCTAACACACCTGCAGCTCTGCACAGCAGCAGCAGGTCTCCTTCACTGCCGCACAGGTGTAAACCCAGCGCGAGCGTTTCAGCGTTCACGTTGCGTTTGAATGCGACTCGGAAAAAGAGGTTACGACGTGTTAACATGGGACTAAACAGGTTTAACAGCTGAAAACAGTGACAGAGGACACAGATATGAGAAGTACGGAAGCCTCTACTGCATCAAATTGATATAGGAATAACATAAAGTTCGCCATTCCAAGCTACAAACAACAAATGATTAAATAATATTTCTAAATAGTATATCTTTTTTTTTTTTTTTTACTTTTTATTGTTATGATTTATGTTGTTCAAGTTGCATAGGTGTTTTTGGTGAAGACTTCCTATTGTAATTGAATGATGGAAATAGAAAATACAAACATTTTTGAATACTCAATTCTTACTTTTTATTTTAATTGAAACTACTTACAATGCTGATTGATAGCTGTTGAAGAAGATTTTGGGTTATAATATATCTTAAGAAAAATCTCTGGCTCAATCTTCTTTTCACGGATCCCAGGTTCTCCCGGCGGGCCGAAGTGAAGCCATACAGAAAACAACAATGAGTGTCGACGTCACAGAATTTCAGAGTTTAATCCAATAGAAGACAACTTTTGAAAATTACAACAGAAACTGCAGAACAACAGAGACATACATTCATTTACCTGAGACAAATGGAAAAGAAGAAAGAATGAAAAGCAAAGACGTCTTTGGAGAATTGCAAGAGCAAATCTGATTTGTTCCTCCATTGTACAAAGTTTTATAGTAAAGGCGTATTCTTGTCTTTAATATATTCAAATAAGGCGTATCTTTGCTCATCCAACAAGCAACTGTCTCTGACCCTCTTTAAAAGTTAGAAACTCCCTAGAATTTGCTTCCAAAATAAAACACCAGTTGTCCCCTTTGTCTAAACAAAGTGAGAGCAGAACTTCTCCTGAACTCCTGCTGTTTTATGGCTTTTCATGGATCAGTGTGAAGCTGGAACTTCTCCTGATTGTTTCCCACACAGACAAAAGGCAGTTCAAAAGATTTTAGCAAACAATCTGCTGTAACTACAGGTAACATAAAGGTCAAAAGGTCAAATTAGGCCATTTCAATCAAGACATGTTAAGTTTTAAAACTAGCATATTTTAAATTTATTTTCTTAACACAGCCCAGTCTGACTTTCTTGCCTTGGATTTTTGTGGCAGAATTTCAGCTGGTCCAATGTTTTTAGTTTCCTGCACAGTATTATATTTGTAGTCTGCCGATTGTTTTAGCAGTGGCAATGGAGGAAGTGTTTTCAATCTTAAAGTATTATTCATTAGTCCAAAATTATGTTAATTCAGAATTTGTAATTAAGAAAAATAAACTCTTTCAAAATCTCTTTAAATGCAGTTTACTTATTCTTAGAAAATTGTTGTAGATATTTGTTAGCTGAAACTATGTGTGCTTTTCACATGATGAAAAGTAATGTTACATGTAATTCTGATTGTTACATTTGAATTTAACTTGATTAAATACAAAAAACAGTTTTTTTATTGTGAGTCAGGGTTTTGGGTTTTGTGTGGTTTCGATCTCCTTCCACCTGTTCAGGTTCTCCACCAGATGGAGCCTTGGAGCTGTTGTCACCAGAGGGCAGATATGCTATTATCATACACACCTGCAGAGAATCTGACATTTTCCTGCCTTTAAGAGGAGTGAGGCGTCAGTTCTTGGACGCTGGAGTGTTTACCTGTAATGGTACTCTAGCCACACGGTTTGCTTTACCTGTGTTTTCTCTAGTTCTTCATAGATAGTGTTTGTGCTCTCATTCCACGGTTCTCACAAGACCTGAGCTCCACTTCCAGTGTCCTTCTGGTTTTTCTCCTGAGTCTCATGGTCATCTGACCTTTTCCTGGTTCCTACCTCCATGACTGACGTACTAGCTCCTCTTCTTCAAGCACCTGTGTTACCTGTCCGTCCTCCAACCTCACTACCATCCAGTAGCTTCTATAAGTCTTCATCTGGACCAAGTCCTGCTCAAGCCCAAGCCCAGATCTCATCATTCTCTTCCGCCCTGGTGGACCATCATCTTCATCCCCAGTAAGAACCTGATTGTTTTCACCAGCATTGATGTGACTGCTCCGCTGCCCACTCACCTCTCCAATTACTCTGCTTCCAGTGTTCCCGTCTTCCCAAGTCTCCAGTCAAAGAAAACCCACAGAAGACCCATTCATTCTTAACAGTTTATTTATTCAATAAAACTTTCTCACTTTTCATTTTGCCTCCCGAGAGTGTTCTGCATGTGGGCAAAAAGCCTTCAAAAAGCCATGACAGTTTTCAAATGATTTCATTTATTTTAGGAAAAAAAGCTCCAAACCAACCGGGCATCATGTGAGAAAGCATTCACTCCTTTATTAAATCCTGAACTAACTTTGATTAAACTACATTTTTATAAAGTTGAGCTGAATCTCCCAGTGAACTCAGACCTGATTATTACCTGCAGGTCCAATAAATTATATTAACAGAACCTCTGATGGATAAAGATCTGGAAGCAACACATCATCTAAAAACTCAGAACCAGCAGAGAAACAAAGTCTCTGACATCCATCAGTCTGGAAACGGTTCCAGAACCATCTGTAAGGTTCTGGACTCCAGAGAACCTCAGTAGAACCAGGATCCAACATGGAGAACATGGAACAGTGGAGAACCTTCCAGGAGAGGCCGACCCACCAGAACCACTAAGAGCTCATTAAGGACTCATCAGGAGGTCCAGAAGAACCAGAACCACAGCCAAGTTCAGAGGTATATATTCATTTATTTGATTTTTCTGTCATTTGAACTTTTACATACACAAATAAAAAATGAAAAAACGGAACAAAACAAATATAGAAATAAACATTTAAATTCTTGTCAATGGCAGAAACACAAAGTGTGGAGGTGAAAAAAGTTTAGGTTGGAGCACAAACTTATTAAACCTTCACTTTGTTATACATAAATCATCATCAAAACAGAAGAATCTTTCCTGTATATTTTTCTAAAACATCTCCAAAAAATATCAGATAATTCGGTAGACAAACTCATAAAAAACATAATCAAACCTGATCGTATGCAGTTATAATTAGGATAGCTTTTTTCTGGAGGTATGGACAGGTTCAGTGTGTTATTGGAGTTTCCACCGATCATTAGAAAATAATTACCACAAGGACTATAACTGCGCCAAATATAAAAAAGGAGCATTTAACATTTGAATCTGACATATTTAGAAAAATAGGAGCCGACAGAAATGTAAAATATCTTGTGATTGAGAAAAACTGAACATTTCAATAAAATCTGATGAATGAAAGGAAAAAATAAGAGAAACAACATCTTGATATTCAGTGTGAAGCTTTGACTGGAAACAAATAGAAAACACATGGATCCTGGAATAATCCTGGAATAATCCTGGAATAATCCCAGCTTCCATCTTTAAAGGACTGGAAGAAGAAAAAGTTTCCAAGGACTCAATCAGAAAAGTTTCACCAAGAAATAGATTGTAGAGATGAACTATCTGTTCAACAGTGAGAGAGTTTCTCTGACAGGAGGAAAATATTTAGACTCAAATCAGCAAAGAGACACTGAAGAGGAACCAGAGCAGGACCAATAGATCCTAAATCCAGGAATCAGAGGTTCAGTGAATGTGGTGTTGAAGGTGTGGAGGAGGATCAGTGAGTCAGAGGAGACTCTGTAGAAGGACAGAATGCCAGCAGGACAGTCCACATACACTGATACTCTGTGAGAGACGGAGAAGGAGGAGAGACGAGTTTTTATGTTATTGTGCCAAATAGAGTAACCATAAACATCAGAGCAGCTCAGACTCCAGGAATGATCATTATATCCAAACAAACAGTCTGTACTTTCTCCTTTCCTCCTGATTCTTCTGTAACTCACTGATATATAAACTCTTCCTCTCCACTCGACCTCCCAGTAACAGCGACCAGTCAGACCAGTTCTACACAGCAGCTGAGGATGATAATAATCAAATCTGTCTGGATGATCAGGATATGACTGAAGCTCCTCCACTAATGTCACCTTCCTGTTGTCTTCAGACAGTTTGAGCTCTCTGTTGACTGTGTTTGTGTCGATGGTGAGTTGACAGGAATCTGATGGAGAGAACAAACACAATCCAGCTGCAGTTATTGATCATTTATTGATCTTTGATGATGATCCTGAATGAGTGATGTGACAGTTTGAAGATGGTTGAATGTGAGCTGCTTTGTTGTCATGAATCAGATGAAAAACACACTTACACTTCCTCAGACCTGGTGTCAAGAATCGGCCTCCAGCAGGCTCCACCCTGAAAGGAGGACGGGGGTCAGACCATCAGTCTCTTTCAACAGCAAACATGGACATTACATGTCTCTCAGACACACATTGTCCTCCACTGAGACAGGAACAGTCCAACATCTGGATAGCAAACTGCAGTGGATTTAGGAAGGACAGTTGGTGCTGCTGCAGCACAACTCATTTCTCCAAACACAGGAAAAGCTCCAACAGAGAGGAGAAAGGAAATCCCTTAGTAACAACCTGAAGAAACTCACTGAAGCCTAAAAGGACATCAAGAAACTAAGGAAACATTTCTGGAAGCTCAACCTGATTTAATAATCAGCATTAAAATCCAATCAATCTAAACTCTGATCAACACCTGGATACCTGCTCCATCCACACTCCCACACACAGATGAAGGAATGAAACACTAAACAACCTGCTGCTGAAAACCTGCTGTGGCCTCACTGGAATATCCAGAAATACAAACATTAAAAAGGAGAAGCTGCATCACATTCAACAAAGAGTTCAACAAGAACCAAACATTTGATCTCTGAGCTCAGACTCACAAACCAGGGAGAGGCTTCCATCATTTACTTGTTGTTCTTGTCTTGCAACTCTGAAGTTCCTTTATCTTGTTTCAAGAACTTTTGGTCCTGTGAGACATAGGTGAGCTGACCTCACAGAAGGGAGGCAGCAGTACTTCCTCTTTGCGTTTGTGACCTGTGCAGGGTGACCCCACCTCTCATCCAGAACGTTGGCTGGAGATCAGCACCAGAAAGCCTCCTGACCCCACTAGGGACAAGGGTTTAAGAAAATGGATGGATCGATGGATGGATGAATCAGTTTGTTCAGAGAAGAAAAAAACACCAGATGTTCATCATGTTTGATTCTAGTTCATCATTATTTTTTTAGATTAGCCTTCAAACAGCAGAGATGAAAGTTTGATCTGAAATCCGAAGTGAAAATTTTCTCCGAACATCAGAGAATAGAAACAAGGAAAATCTCTGATGATAAAGTCCAAGTAGTTGTTCAGTTGAAGAACATCTGAACAATAAACTGAGACCCAACGGAACCAGACTGGTGTCGCATCTGAACAGGTGAGCTCAATCAGAAAGTGTTATGAGGAGAAATTAGCTCAAACTGGTCTAACTGGTCAGACTGACTGGGAGTCAGAGGAAAATTCATCTGTTGACATCTTAAGATATAAAATCTTCTTATGACTCCCAATTTGAACACAAACACTCTGCTGCTGGTATTCTGCTGATCCAGGTTCTGTTCAGCTCTAATGTAACCAGAACTTGTTTTATTACTTGGAACCAACTGGACTCTTCATTGGTGGACCTTTGTCTCCCTCTAATGGTGAAACTATAACTTGAATAATGTCTAATTTTTAAACAGACGTGTTTTTAAATTATCCTAATATGTCAGTGATGCTAAAAAGTTATCAGAACCAGAAGTTCTAAGGTTTCATTTACAAAGACCTGAATAAAAATCTTCTTTTCCTCAGCAGCTCTTATAATGAACAGCACAGATTACATTGAGTCATTATTAATTGACCCGAAACAAAAAACAGTGAGTGGCAAACTTACTCCATTCTGACCTCAGCAGCTGGAACAACGACACAGATGAAACCAGAGACTCCTGGAAAATGGATGTTTGGATCTGATCAGGTCTGCAGATTCACTGACTGGGATTTATTCAGAAAATGTCTCAGAGCTGAGAAGAGCTGAGCTTCTTCAGACTGAATGCTGGGAAATCTTCACTCCTCCCATTCAGTCATGTTATATATATATAACAAACAGCAGGACTGGATCTACATAAACGCACATGCTTCCTACCTTCATCAAAGGACCAAAGGATGAAGGTAGAAAGTTTCCAGTGATTCAACCTGAACAACAGGACGTATTTTAGTTCACATTAATCAAATTACCTACTCCAAAGATTAACTATTTAATAATATAACAAATTTGTTTTAAAAACAATATTTTATTTGAAAATGTTGGCCCCCTGCTCGAACTTCATTCCAGAAAATAAAAATGTGAATTGTTTGTTCAGAGAAGAAAACAAAGAAATATCAGCAGTTCATCAATTTGTTTGATTCCAGTGGATCAGTAATCTAATAATTAACCTTCAAACAGCAGAGAGATGAAACCGAGTTCAAGTCAATATTCTGTTCTCCAAACATTAAACAAAAATAAGAAACAAACAATAAAATCCCAAAATACAAAGATCAAATAGAAAACAAAGAACTTACAGTTTCTTTAAATGATCCAAAGAGTTGAAGAAGAGTATCTGAACAACAAACAGACCCAACAGAACCAGACTGGACAGGTGAGGTTAAACTGAAAGCTTTCTAAGTAGAAATGACCACAGACTGGTCTAACTGGTCAGACTGACTGGGAGCCAGAGGGAAGTTTGTTTGTTTACATCTGAATACATAATTTATTCTTATGACTCCCAGTTTGAACACAAACTGCTGTTGTTCTTCTGATCCAGGTTCTGTTCAGCTCTAATGGAACCAGAACCTGGTTTAACTTGAAACCCACTGGACTCTTCATTGGTGGGGATTTGTTTCCCTTTGGTGGTGAACGAATAACCTGTCTGATGTCTGACTGTTAAACCCAGAAGAAATTATCCAAATATGTCAGTGATCAGGATAAGTTGTAAAGTTTCATTCATCAGGATGTTAAAAGGTCATGTGTTCCTCAGCAGCTCTTAAAATTAATACAGGAGCAGTAAAGATGATATTGAATCATTATTAACTGACCAGAATCAAAACCAAAATGCTGAAGCAGTGAGTAAAAAAATCTAAGTCCATCCTTTCTGCTTCCAGAGCAGGTCAAAGGTCAGCAGCTGATCAGATGAAAGTCTGTGCTCTGTTAAAAATATAAACAGAAAATAATCTGAAAATGAAACAAAGGAACAAACTCAAATGTACTCCTAAATATCACCACATAACTGCTGTTGAAACCACACAAAGTACCGTTGCCTAGCAACCTCTCAGCCAATAGAATGCAAAGGTTACACTTGGTCAGTTTGCTTCTTTCTAGTGTGTGTGCCTGTGTGGCTATTTATCTGTCTAGATAGAGATGTCTGTCTTTCTAACAATATAGGAACAATCCAGATAGACAGATATTATCAACAGCCATTCTTTCAAAAGAATGCTGCAACTAATCTCTGAAATCTAAAACTCGTCCAAGCTCAAGCAGAAACTGATTTGCAGACAGCTAGAGACGTTTGCAAGCAGAGATTTGATCTGAGCAGAGACAGAGAGCGCGAAGAGAAAGGTTTGAGAAAGCACAGTTAATATTTGGAAGAGAATATAAGCTTCTTCATTCCTTGTAATGAGGAAACATGTATTTCATCATTACAAGTTTTGAGGAAATACATGAAATTCTGCTTTCAAACTGAAAATTATGGCAAAAAAAATGACTCGCCCATAGACTGGAACAAAATGTCCCAGTGTCATAACTTCTGCATTCAAACAGGATGAACCGGTCACTGTTTTAGCATTTATTTCCTTGTTTTCTTCTTTGCTCCTTGCTGTCATGTTTGCTGAACAGCCAGTAGGTGGCGGCAGAGTCAGGAGGAGGCAGCCTGGAGAAAAGGCTGTTCCTTTCTGATCACTCATGCTGCATTTGAAGATGGCTTGGAAGGCCTTAGGCCTTCTTTTTGTGTTGTAGTTTGGCCGCAATCCAGCAGAGTGCGCCACTGGCCATTCTGAGGTGGAGCCATTGATAAAAGATGGAGGTGGTATGAAGAGGAATGAAGAACAATCAAGACCATAAATGTGGCCCAGTTGAGAAGGGAGGGGCGGGACGGACCACTGTCAGTCTCATACCTTATATGGAAATGGGACCATTGCACTCTGTAAGAGAAGGGAGCGCTATTTCCTATAATATTTGTGGACTACCGTTTTTATTTTCTTTTGAAATATGTGATATATTCTCTCCTTTGGGAAGGAGTTTCGCTCTCAAAATGTATTTGAGCTTCTCTCTTTTATTTACTTCAGCGCAGCTCGCAGTTTTTAACCAGTAGTTTTCAATGTACTTCTAAATCTGCTCCTTAGTTGCATTTTTTTGGGATCTATTGGTGCCTCTAGTGGCGTGGGGGTGGTAACACAACTAATCTATCAATCAATCGAATTTTATTTGTATAGTACATTTCAGCAGCAAGGCATTTCAAAGTGCTTTACATAATTAAAATAAAAAAGACAAAGAGAATTTTTTTAAAGAGACAGAAAAACGGTTAAAAAAAAGATAAAACATTAAAACTCGCACCCCTTGTAGGACTTCAGTTAAACGTCTCAAACCTCAGAATTTTAGTTCAAATGCCATTTAACAAGGATTCTCACACCCCTAGATATAGATTTGTTTAACTGGGACGTTTTCCGGGGGGCTTTACATAGACAGTGTGAAAGAGAAATAAAAATAAGTTAATAACTAGATGAAAAGGAAAGATAAAAACATCAAAGACATCAAAACCT
>NW_015116610.1:31096-32930 GCF_001443285.1 Poecilia latipinna | reverse complement strand
TGAATATTTGGTTATTTTTTAAGCCCCTCTGTCATTTGACAGGTTATAATTAACACCCTTGACTGGAGCACATGGAGACATTATAGACTTTACGCAAGGAGTTCATCTCAGAGGCAAGTAAAATCAATCAATTAAAAAATCCTTTCTGAATATCATCTCATGGACGCTGAACTAAATACGTCTTTCTGACCGGGAGCTGACAGCGTTATGGACCGGACGCCTTGGAGCGTCTGGTTAGGAAGCTCATTGCAAACCTTTAGTTGAAATGGCGCCTTTAACTCCAGTCTCCAGTACAGAACAGAGAAAACTAAAGAGAATGCAAGGTTGTTTTAATCCATTTATAGTCTAAACAGAGGAGCCAGCAGTTTATTTTGAGGNATATAATTTTTTTTATCTTCACACCCTGAAACGCCACCTGGCTCTCCTATGCCTTCCCTGACCTGCTCCTCTCATAATAAAATAGTTTCGTTTATTTAAAAATTAAAACCGGTTAATACATATTTCAATACACTAAATGAAGACCTCATCAGAGTGTCTTCACTTTTCTTCAGCATCATTCTAGCACTGCATTCTAATAAATATCTAATATAATATAATACAATAATATATAATATAAAATGTTAAATGGTCGATTATTATTAGGTGTTGTGTAGCCACTGCTCACTTTAAATAACAAAAATGTTAATTTTGCTGCTCTTTTAGTCTCATTCTGATGAAATAAAACACTGTGAGAGTAGCTAACAAGTAGCTAATTCTTAAAGTTAGCAGTACAACTTTGGACGTGTGACTATTCCAACTCCATTAAAACTCCAACTCCCTGTCCAATGGGTGGCACGGTTTGCTACCGTCAATAGTAGCCACGCAGGCACACTTGCTGGAAGGAAACAAACACACCCAGTAAAACACTTCCATTCTATTGGCTGAGAGGTTGCCAAGCGACTGTGCTCAATGGCGTTTCCAAAAGAGAACAGAGACTAAATGTTAGCATGAGGAAAAGTTTTTAGAAGAAACATTACATGTTTTGAAAAGAAAGCCATGAAGTCCTGCTTTCAAAATAAAAATGTAGCAAAAGTACTAAAAGTTTTGAGATGAAAGAACATGAGATCCAGTTTTCAGACTGAAAATGTGTGCTCTTGGATTATGGCAGAAACATTCCCCCATAACAGAGGAAATATTTGAGAACAAACAGAAACTAAAGGATGAAGGAATGAAGAGATTCCAGTTTAACTGGAAAGACAGAAGGAGCTGCAGAAACACAGATGGTGGTGATTTAGTTTCAACAAATAGAAACGTTTCAGGTTCACAGCAAAGTTAACAGAAAACAAACTGCAGACATGATGTTAGAGTCTAATAATCTATTAATTCAGATTCAGACATTAATAATCCTTGTAACAGTTTTATACATTACATCTTCTGTACTACCCATTTATAAGACACATTTGTTTATATTTAAGTTCCACACAAACTATAAGATACAAACTGTCTGCAAGATGTAGCTGATGGTTAACTCCACAGAAAGAAAAGTGAAAACTGAAGATAAATATAAGAAAAATGCAAGAGAAACGATAAGAGGAGAGAAAACAACCAATAAGGATTATTTAGCCCCTCCTGGACATCAGCTCACCAGGTCTGTTTAGTTTATGCTTATTTTCTGTTAACCGTCAGATATAAAGTACATGAATTTGTCCTGATGTAGAATTTTGCTGTCGTTCTCTAATGTGAGCAGTTCTCACGGGTTGTCAGCACCAGAATAAACCCTGTTTTCTACATTGGGCCAAAGTCCTTGAGGTGCTACAATCCTGTAGATTAACCTTCAACCAGCAGAGATTAAAAC
>NW_015116610.1:24286-25647 GCF_001443285.1 Poecilia latipinna | reverse complement strand
AAAAATCCTGGTAAAAACGGCCGAACCCTGCACATGGTTAAAAAGAAAAGAAAAAAAAAATCTCGCAGAGTTCAATTGTTCGGTTTGGTTCATACAGATCCAAATGTCGAAGAATCAGCGCAGATTTCTCTGCAGATGCAACCAGGAAGAATTTGTGAAGCTGTGCATTCAGACCGCAACGGGTGAATTAATGGTAATTTAAGTGGAGTCGCTTAATTTCATTTGTTATATGTTATTGGAGCCACAGTCAGTGGTTTGTGTCATTACGGAGAAAAAGTTAAATGCATTTATCTGCTTTATGTGTGATGGGAAATATACAATATATAGTTACACTGGTGTTTTAAAAACAAAACCAGTAAAAACTTAACTGAGTTAATATGTCAGATTCCCTCCTCACCCTCGTCTTGATTAGAACAGAGAGCAGTCCGCTGGTTTCTGTCCAGACTGTGATCAAGCGCAGCTGACGCTTGGTGCGCAGGCAGTTTAAACTTTACACACAGAGAACAGAGAACATCATGGAGCTCATTATTAATCATACAATATCTGTCAGAGAATCATCTCTGATCTGGACGCTTTAACGGACCAGAGGCTTTGGAGCGACCAGCAGCTGATCCGCTTCTGCGGGGTTTTTCTCCCGCAGGCCGAAGGAAGTGATCAGGAAACGATCAGAGTTCTGCCGTCTTCTAATCACGTCATTTCGTGAAATGTTACCTGATTTCAAAAACGGTCTCGCAAAGAAATACTAAATGTTTCGTTTGATGACTACAAATTGGAAATAAAATATTTTTTTTTTCTTTGACGGACAACGAAAAATCTCTAGCAACCTCTGCTCCAAACTACGAACATTGTCGGCCCCCCATGGTTTTTTTTTTTTTTTTTTGTGGAGGATCAGTAAATAACTTCTTGGTGTTTTACAACCACCAGGTATGAAGGGCTTTAGCCTTTGAGTTGCACCACAGCGCAGCACATTTGAAACATCCAGGAGATCAATGTCGGCTCGTTTTTATGAGTAAAAGTATAAAGGAGGCTGGTATCGCGCCTGATGTAAATCTATTTATTTATGTCATCACATGGACTTATATAAAGTTTTATACATTTTCTTTTCATATATTTATTATTGTTTTTCTTCTTTAGATATTAGGTTGGCTTAGAATGATTCCAAATAATGTACAGGAATGACCTGGTGCTATTACATGTCAATCATCAGGGGGGGCCACTGGGAGAGTCAATCAGATGACAGGGGGGGCACTGGCCCCCCCAGCACCCCCTTCTGGCTCTGCCTCTGCCAATTGGTACCGGGCCGCGCAAGAAATAATTAAATATTTCCGTTTTATGTATTGAGTCTGGAGGATCTTTTATTT
>NW_015116610.1:6717-21698 GCF_001443285.1 Poecilia latipinna | reverse complement strand
ATGTAACTCTATTTATTTATATCATCACATGGACTTATATAAAGTTTTATACATTTTCTTTTCATATATTTATTATTGTTTTTCTTCTTTAGATATTAGGTTGGCTTAGAATGATTCCAAATAATGTACAGGAATGACCTGGTGCTGTTACATGTCAATCAACAAGGAGGGGGGGGCGGTCACTGGGGGGACGGGGGGGCATCAGATGATAGGGGGGGCACTTCCCCCCCCCAGCCCTCCTCTGGCTCCGCCACTGCTCGGTCTGTATCCACCAAGTTACACGCAGACTCGTTGCCATAGCAACTGACAATTGACAAAGATTTGGTTAAGCTAAGTAAAAAAATAGTTGCTTTATAGTACAAACCACAGAGTGAAAATAGCAATAGAAATGAATTTGTTATTCTATATTATTTTCTCCTTATCACACGTCACTGGTTTTGACAATAGTAATAGTTCAGAAACCAATAAAAATATTGGACGTATTCATCATAATACAATGTTACAAAAAATTTCATTATCCCTAATTAACTTACCTTTACCAATAATAATCCTTATTTTTACACATTCAATTTTTTGATAGTTTTACTTGATCTGATATCCTTATTCAGATTTTTCCATAGCCTAACACCGGACATAGACAGATTTTCAACGTTGCTAGTATGTTTAAGATTTTGAATTTATATTCCCTTCTTTCCATTTTCAGACAATGGAACAGGGTTTTTTTGGGGCACTCAAAGCTTGTTTTTGCAGCTTTTTTTGCACCACACACTGGAATGTTTTCTGTCAGCGTAGCTCAAATATTATAATGGATATGTATATATATTGTGTGTGTTTTGTGTCTCTATGAGAACAATGCTGTAATCACCTTACTCCCTTGTTTTTCCAGTGTGGATGCCTTTCTCATCATCAATGCCTCCAGCATCAACTGTCAAACTCACAGTCAGTCGGTGTGTGATGAGCTCCTCAGTTAAGTGAACAGTTTATGAAACGAAATGCGAGTCTGGATAATCAGTAAAGTAAGGATTTTGACCAGCAGAGGGCAGCAGGCTACCAACCAAACCACATAAATCATCCCGGAAGTCTCCAGTGAGTAGCAAACGTCCCAATAATTTGGCCTAAATTCAGTGTATGGGATATACACTGATATACATTTGAAACGAGAACAGTACCAAATTATCTGCGTGACCATTTTAAAACTAAAATTTTCAAAAAAGAAAATTTTGTTTTCTTTTTTGGAATCTTTGGGTAAATGAATGCAGTGGCAGCACCAAACCTCATTGTAACTTAAAACGCTTTATGATGGAGCAACTCTCACTATCTAAATTTTGTTAGAGTCATTATAAAAGGTTATAATGTGTTGGAATAAAGGATCTTGGCGTTTTTACTTTATTTGCTGCATTTGTTGTGTTCAGATTTAGTACATTTTATCCTGTACAGCACTGTCTGGGTTTTTTTCTAAGACACGGCCGTATAAATACACTTTAGTTTTTCACTTTATCACCTTCTTTTTTTTAACTAACATGCTCTGATGCTGCAACCTCATCAGAGAGCTGCAGATGAGGTTGAACTCTCCTCTACAGAATGTCTCCCGTCACACTGAAACCTTGTTCTGGGTCAGGCTGTGGTTGGAAAGGGGGGCACGAGGCGCACTGTTAGAGCCTCAAGTCAGCATCAAAATTGAAATTTCAGATGCTTCCTTCAGATTTGCTGCCTCAGAAAATGGACAGAGAAGAATTTACTCTCTTCAGCTGACTAATATAGAAAACAAAGAAACAAAAAAAAAAAAGGTTGCTGCAGCCGAGTTCCCGCTCCGGCCGATCACGTCGACCTCTGCCCCAGCGGTTCAGTCAGCGCCACCCCTCCTCCGCCCTGACAGGATGTGTCATAGCTCTGATGTAGAAACAACAGCTCCTCTGATAGGGTTAGCTAGAGAAGGCCTGCTTTTAATTTAACGGTTTTAAATTTTAACCTTTATATTCCAGTCTTTTTACACTACATTTTATTCATGCATTTAGAAAGAAAGCGATATACAGACAAAAATTTGTAAATGCATCAAAAGGAGCCAAAAAGTTCTTATTTTAATTGTTTAAGTTTCCAGAGCAAACTAGGAACTTTTCTGGCCAATGCAGACCTGATTCTGTTTCTCTCAAACCACCATGACCGCATGTAGCAAAAATCTATTTATCTGCCTGTAAGCACAGAGTTGCATCTTAAGGTGCTTTGCAAGCCTTGTTTTTCTCACTATGTTGAATACTTTTTGATGTAGAGCGTTTTATAGATTTTGTGAGAATATTTTGTTCTGCCTATTTTAAAAATTAATTTACTATTTACAGTCATGTTTTTCCTGAGGTCTACCATCACAAGAAATAATAATACGGCTACATAAAATGTTCAAGTTTTATCAAGCTATGAAAAGTCACTTTTTCATGTGAAATGATTTGCCAAAACACTGTTGGGAAGCGAGGCCAGTGTTTCTTTATGAAGGACCAGAAATAAAAAATGAAACAAAACAAAACAAAGAACAGGGAAATATTTCATGGATTAATAAGTGAACCTCAGAGTCCAGCAGATGAAAACTGTGATCTCATTTCAATACGACTGAACATCTTCATTTTTTATTCTTTGCCGAAGCAAAAGTGTAAAAATGAAATTGGTCCATGGGATCAATTGGCTTCAGTCTCTGTGTCAGTGAGTATCGTGATTCAGTATCATCTCTTCAGTACTTAGTTGTAGCAGGTCTGGAACCGCCCATGCTGAAAGAGCCAATCAGAAAGCAGAGAGCAGAGGCCAGGTTGTTCTTTGCTTCAGGATTTTCCAATTACGTATTTCATGGGTGGTAAAGAAGTGTAGATGTAGAAAAGCTCATAATGTGGTGTGGCAGTCAACTTTGAGACACGAAGCAGTAATATGATTTTCTTTTTGTCAAAATAATTCTGTTCAAGGCTTTAGCTGACCGGTTTGTGTTTCCTCTTATATTATCTTATAAGACAAAACGGATACGGTAATTTGCAGAAAAAGCTTGTCAGATTGTGCCACCATGTCATACCGACGCCTTGCTGTTACTTCCAACTGACTTTTATTTTGTAAACCAAGAACTGTTGCACTTTATTTATCCAATCTATCCATTTTATTTATAAAGTACATTTAAAGAATACACGTTTATCCAAAGCACCGTTTGTGACTCTGATTCCATTTTGGTTTTAGACCAAACCACTTTTGGTGATTGTTTTCAGTCTAATAAAAATTATTGAATATTTTGATCTTTATAATCTCTTGATTTGGATGATGATGACGATGGAAACAATCACCACATGCTAAAACATGTCTATGTGATTTCTTACATGCAGTATTTTGCGTTTCCAGGCCAATAAAACTCATCATATGGATTGAACTAAGCAAACAGGCACAAGGATCGTTATGCAGTTGGCAACAAGTTATTGAACCCAAACTAATGCAATACGTAGCTTCTCATTTCTTCAACCTACATGTCTAAAGACACATCACCTTGTCCTGTAAAGGATGTGTGTCTGTTTAAGAGTGGTCAAATCACTGGCACTGGTCAAACCAGATAAACTACTAAATCTGGATCAAGAACTGTCCAGCGGATTATTAATGTCTGGATGGAAAGTGGAGAACCGTTGACTTTGAAGAAGTAGTGTGGATGGAAAAAAAAAAAAACCCTGAATGTTCATGATTGGCGATCACTTAGATATTTGGTGAAATCAAATATCAACAAAAGCATTTCCACATGCAAAATGAAGAGGGAAGTGAACCTCTGTGCACCCATAAGATGGACTGCCGACCTGTCCAGGGTGACCCCGGCTCTCACCTGTTGACTGCTGGAGATAGGTACCAACACCCCTCATAACCCCAATGGGATAAGGGTGTAAGAAAATTGATGGATGGATGGATAATGGCTTCCGCTGATGACTTAAATAATGAATGACCAGGTTATCTCATCATGTTCCCAGATGACAAAGCCAGGATTCATCAGACTCAAATTGTGACCGAGTTGTTCAGAGAGTATGGAACATCATTTTCACACCTGCACTGCCCCCAAAGAGTCCAAACCTTAACTCCACGGAGAATCTCTGGGATGGGAAGGAGAAGGCGTTGCACATTGATAGGACTCTCTCATCCTCAGTACAAAACCTTGGTGAAAAATGAATAAATCTGGTAACATTGCAGAGGCTTATCCAATATAAGTGTTACCTTTAGTTTGGTGGTAAGTTTTTTTTTTGACCAGCCAGAGTATATTAGAACTACAGTACTGTCTGTTTGCTACATACAACTTTAATATTGTCTTTACTACAGCTTCTAAGCACAAAATAATCTCAAAATTATCTTAAATTACTCAGACAAATGTCACATAACATGTTTCATTTTTTGAGTTCTCTGGATATTTTACTTGCAAAAAAGCTGACATATCTTGTCCACTTTAAGACCAAGTTATTCTCATGTGTGCATATCATAGTGCTTGCTGTCCTTCATTGCGAAAAAAGAAAAAGATGATGCCACTGAAAGGGCTGAACCTAACCCACTGCAACCCCCTCTGTCACATAATCAGATCATTTGGACAGTCAAAGGCGTCAAGCGACGCATTTTAACCAAACCTTCCAGCTTAGCCAATCACAAGCAGCCTTTGTCTCATTTAAAGAGTTCTGTGCGTTTGTGAATATGAACGGCAAATAGAGAAGAGGTTCAGTGACGATCCGGCTTTCCGGCTTTTCTTCTTCTTCTTTATGAAATCTGTGAGTATCAAACATCTCTCTGAGTTTGTTTGTTTGCATGCATTGTTTTAAAGAACAGCTAAAGAGATTTCAAAACTATGTGAAGGAAATTCCAACCACCACCCAAAAGACGTCGTGTCCAAATTTGCTTTTTGTAATCCTTGAAAATGTTTTTGCTTTTATTATACATTGAGAGCTATTTTCTTTATTTTGTTAGTCTGATCACGTCAACATAGATTGTGATATTGTGTTCTCTATGAAAAACAACCCAAACCATCCGATTAAGTAGAAAAGAAATGTGGTTATTCACTTTTAGGTGCCTATTTATGCTTGATTAACTGGTGATGCTGAAGTGACTTTAGGAAGATTTATGCTTTCATTTTCATTACAGACAGTGTCTACCTTCCAATAAACCCAACTTTTCCCAGTCAATCAATAAAAAATATTTTATTATGTTATATATATTTACATTTAAGCTCTTGGGAACATCATGTTTTTTGAGACACTTTGTCTCTTTCAGACTGATTTTTCCCCCCTTGAAACTCAGTCTCTTTACTGTTAAATCATGAACATTGACTGCAACTAAGGCAAGTGAGGCCCGCAACGCTTTAAATGTTGATATGTGTTGAAATGTTGGTTGTCAAGTTTTCTTCAAGTAGTTAGCCATTTATGTTGATGCTCTTATTTTGAAGTAGATGAAGACTGGTCTATGTCTTCTCGTATTCTCTTTTCTTTTTCCAAATAACCATTTCAAACCAAGAACATACAGAAACACAATAAAACGACAATAGAGAGCAAGATATGAACATATGCAATATCTAGGGGAAATATAGAACATAACTTTAGTACTTAAACTTGACTTAGAGGTCTTAAAGTTACAGTATTTAACATTTATGAAAAAACAAACATGTTTTTTAAATATATGTTAGAACTGCCCCATATTGTGACAGTACCTTATGAGACAGATAATCTGTGAAAAAAATCGAGATCCTCCACCTCCTCCCTGAGCTACTATTGCCATCTGAAGAAGTGCAGCGCTCCCCAGTATTCAGTAAAAACAACCAATCAATCAATCCCATTGCTCTTGTTGCTTAATGTGCTAATGGAGGAGGAACAGCTTACTGTTACAGGAAACCAAATTAACCACCACATCAGTGGCCATGCTAACTAGCTTTAGCATTAACAACAGTCTCTGTTAGCTGCAGCGCTGCAGAGAGCAAGGGGTGGGGTGGGGGGATAAGCAGAGGAATGAGCAGTGCCAGACTGATGGTGATTGACAGCGCCTTGACCCGCCTCTTGTGTCTGATTGGTTGTTTCTAAATAGCACTGAAAGAAGGCAGAGGAGGTTGATTCTTTTTTTTTCATAGCTTATATGTCTCATACCAACCTGTAGTGAGATGACAGTTTCAACAAATGTGTAGAAAAATATTTTTTTTATATATAAGTCACATACTGCAGCAAGTTATTAAATAAAGATAATAAAATATGGCGTTTAGGTTTTTGTTGCAAGTATTTGGAGGTGTGAATATGATATGTAGCTAAAAATCTATTATAAACAATAAGAATAAAAACTTAACATAAAAGTTCTGTATCACTACGGCATAATGTGACTATAGTGACACAGAAAAATGTGACTCATGTTTCTCCACTCCATATAAAACAGCCTTATTTGTTGGTATCAAACTTTTTCAATGAAAACGGTTTGTGACATCCTTCCAGAATAATCTTCTATCACAAGAATCCAATAAACAGATACTCCACCTGTGGTAAGGTACAGCAAATGACATTTTTTCTGTTCTTTGAAAACATCTGTAAGGGCTACAAGCTGGTTTCTGAAAGCAAACCATGGCCACTAGTTCTAATCATAAATGCCAAGTGGACCCTCTCCTCTTGAAGACATTTCACATTATACAAAAAGCTTCTTTAGCACTAAACTTGTGTTAGAAGTATCAAATAAGTATCTAATAAGTTCCAGTCAGAACAATCGCACCAATACGACCATTGATTTCAGTAATGACACATAAGTTACTGGTCCTCCTGGCTATATGATTCAGTCTTTGTTCATTATCACTCAAGATTCATTTGTCCAGGTTGACTCTACACCAACTAACCATCAGCAGAATTCCCATGCATGTAGATTAATACTGAACACAGATATAGACACTGCAGTCACCTTGAAAAAAAATTCCCCTGCATTCTATAAATATGTTTGTGAGCATTGGTTGGATCTTTTGGTGCACAACTGTCTCTTACCGTCTACTGTCCCCTCGTGTGGTGACGGTGGTTTGACCTAGTCAGCAAAAGTTTCCACCAGGGGAAATAGTTGTTCTTGCCAAAGCGGAAGAGACTGCATGGCCTTGAGCTTCCAGTGTCAACCATATCTGTGTAATCTGGACTTGCTGTAAACAACAGGAACAACAAAAGTTGAGTGACTGTAGGACATTTTGAACTTGATGAAGATGTAGCAGCATGTATGACTTTACATCAGTTTTGGTTGTTAAGCTCTCTTTCTGTCTCCCAATTAAAATAATAATGATAATAATAATTCTTAAGAGGATAATCCCATATTGTTATTTGCACAAAGGTTTCACCAACTAAAGACATTGTCAAAGAACCTGTAATAATTATAGAATATTCCAGCTCAGATTTTGAAGTATCGTAGATGATGCTCTCTGACATGCTTCAAAATTGCCTTTTAGTGCATTTAGTGGTCAATCAGATATTAGAAATGAGATAACTTCAGCGCAGTTACCAGTAAAGTATGATCAAAATTTCCTACTGTGATTGATAAATTGTGCTTTCTATATAACCATTTAGCTACTTTCCACCAGGTAAAAAGATAAAAACGTAATCCCATTTGAGGACATGAAAAATCTGGAGACCAGTGGGACTGTGCAGAGGGTCAAACTTAAGAAAATGAGCCAAGTGCTACTATGTCCAGTAGAAAAAGATACCAGCAATGATTAATTGTCTATCAATCTACCAAGGACTGGAAGGTAATTTAATGGTTCTGCAGTGAGAGTGGTTATTCATTGGAAGGACTGTGAACACCTACCAGTCTGAAAAACAGAAAACCTGGAAAAATGGGACAAACTGATAACCTCTAGAAGGTAGAGATTACTTGAAGTCACTGATACCAGAGAGGGTGTTTAAAAGTACCTTCACAAATGACTGGTTCTTTCTTCTTTTCGTGTAAATTTGCAATCATGGTAGACGAAACACCATCTCTAAGAAACACTGAAGCAGGTAGGTTACAGCAGCAGACGACCATACTTGGTGCCACCATTGTTAGCTTAACACCAGAAGCTGTTTATCAAAATTTGAAAATAAAGTGGAGAACAAGGTCCTGGTCCAATAAGTCTTGATTCCAATTTGAAATGTGTTACAATGCAGGGTCATTTCAACCATGACAGACCCACAATGCACAGAGCCACTAGAAACCTCGAATAAGTCAGATCCACTCTTAGTACTCCTGGGGACTGTTTTTTTAAATACTTCGATTTCATCTGCCAAACTCTGCCACCTCGGAAGAGACTTAGGAAAAGAGGACATCCAAAATTTCACCAAAGGTTATATGGGTGGATTGTGGGGAAGGACCCTGGAGAAGATGCTGAAGGAAAACTTCATGGGTGTGCTAACAGCTTACTATTGGATCGTCCACAAGAACCACTGTGTGCCCATGTCAACACTGATGTTTTTGGCTAAAGTAAGAGTTTTTAAAACCAAGTTGCTCCTGTGGGAGATAAAGATGCTGCGAGAAATTGCGAGTCATTTCTTGTGCTGCCAAACTAAGAAGAAGCAGGTCTGTACTGGCGTCTTCACAAGTACACAGTTTGGTGAAAAGCTCGACATACTTTGCGCTGACTTCACTCGCTTCACATACTGAAAGGAAAACCTGAGTCTGTGGGTGCTGCAGAGTTTCTATGTTACATCCCGACACAGTGCCCCATCCATGCCAACCTGCTCAAACGTTCCCTATGTTTAGTCACACATAGACGTGTGAGCAGTCATTCTCTCTGTAACAGAACATTCCAAAGGAGGCGTCTCACCGATGAACACCTTCACTCAACCTGAAGATTTACTCAACTCAGAGCATAATCCCAAAACATTGATCAAGTTGTTTCCATGAGACACCAACTATCTGGTAGTTTGACTTTTAGATTTTTTCAGCTTGCTATTAAAGGACATTTGATTTTCCTTTGAATAAAGAATTATGTTTTGCTTGTTTGCCTGTAGAGTAAATTTAAATGTTTTCACTCAAAATTACTCAAGTAAACAAATGGCTTTACATGACATAGACTTATTTAGTTCCAGGGTCAGCATGCACAGTAAGTCTTCAATAAACATTGAACCAGTCCAGTCCTCAACTAGTTCCTTTTTGTTTAAATTTGGCCCTCTGTGTGTTGGAGTTTGACAACCTGATTTACAATGTAAGACATTTATCTACCGTGACAAATGATTAAGTAACGGTATCCCCGATATATTTACTGAGTCTTTTATAACTTCCAAGGACATGGAATGTAACATTTACCTTCTGTAAATCGAGATGACCAAGTCTCAACCATGAATACTCAAAGCAGACAGTGATCATGTGAGGCTTGAGTCCATTCTGATTGGCTTGTCACAACCAGTCTTGTCTCTAGAAAGTAGAGCACATTAAGAGATTCTATCAGTGAAGCAAAACCATTTAAAGAAAATGACTCCTCTAATGTTTATTGGCTATGTGACATGTCTGATCCTGGATACTTTGGGTAAGTTGTGACTTTTAGCGTTTTATTTTTTTATTGGCTTCTCAATGCATACTGTTGTCTTCAACATGTTCCAGCCTCAGTAGAAAGTTATTTGTGTGTTTCTTATACATTTTCAGCTCATTCGGAAGCTCAGACACCGTCTCCGTCTTTGAATTTTGAATCGGTCAACATTGGCTTCAGCATGACTTTAAAGTGTTTCCATAAAGACACTGATGGAGTGGCTTTCTACTGGTATAAACAAACTCTGGTACAGAAACCACAGAGGATGTCAGAATTTTATAGACATAAGAGAAATGGTTCACTTATAGGTGAATTTCGCGATGATCCACGATTTGAGCTGGAAACAGGCAAAAATAAAAACCACTTGAGGATCTCCAATGTGCAAATGTCAGACTCTGCTACTTACTACTGTGCAGGAATTGATACATATCTGTATAAATTTCTAGAGGGCATTACAGTCCATGTAAAAGAATCAAATCTGAACATTTGGACCTTGGTCGATCAGTCCAGATCTGAGATCATCCAGCCTGGAGGTTCTGTGACTCTGAAGTGTACAGTACAAAGTGGGACCTGTGATGGGGAACACAGAGTTTTCTGGTTCAGGAACTCTGAAGAACACCTTCCAGAGATCATTTACACCAATGGAGCCAGTGATGACCAGTGTAAGAAGCCAACCACACAGGCGCACAGCTGTGTGTACAGCCTCACCATAGAGAGTCTGAACGCCTCCAGTGCCGGGACCTACCACTGTGCTGTTGCCTCATGTGGACACATTCTGTTTGGAAAGGGGATGAATCTGGACTATGAGAGTAACAAATCTTTTTGCAAGGACTGTCTTACATTTCACAAGAAGTGGTGAAAATGTCCTCTGATGTTTGAAATGTCTCACTGTCTCTCTTCAGAAAAGTCTGACCCCCCCGTCCTGCTCTTTGCCTTGAGTGGAGCTTTAGTATGCAGCACCATCATGGTGATAATTCTGGCTCAAAAACTGCACAAGACCAAGACCTGCAAAGGTAAAGCTTGACTAATTTAGAAATTATTTGTCAAACAGTAAAAGATTATTGTGTTCCTTCTTCTTTTTTTTTCTTTTTTAATCTATTGATGTTTTTTTCTTTTAACTTTAATTGTGGTTTGGTTTCTGATGTTTTTTTTTTTAACTTGATAGATACATCCTATTGAAGTAACAAGTCCAGTTTTTAATAAATGGAAGTAAAAACTGAACTAACTGTTTTTAGTAATGACATTTTATTACCAAATGGTTGTCGACCATTTGGTTGTCAGAGGATAAAACTAAATTAAAAAAAATCCTCAAATATACCGTGGATAATATATCAACCCTTTTTTTTTTGCTTTTATTTGTGCCACAGACTCTCCAGAGAGATCCTCAGCAGCCTCAACTCTACATGCAGATGTGAGCATTGTTATTTCCTTTTTATTTCTCAGTGAAATGTTTTACAGTGTGTTCAGAATACCAGACGGCTGCAGAAAGAGTAAATCAAAGCAATATTAATGTTCTAAGTGTAATTCACCAGGTTACATTTTTATATGATCTGTCATTAAATTGTAGGTTCAAAATGCTATTTTATAGTAGGTCGTAAAATATGTCATGATGGAAAAACTAAAGAAGAGATACTTATAAAACTGGTATGCTTTTGTTTTTATAGTTATAACCAAAATTTTTTTAAGTGAAACAGGTTTGAAATTGAATTAAATTACATATCATAGAGGTCGATGTAAAGTAAGATAAACCAAAATACGTGACAATAAAATTATGATAATTATACCTTTTTGGTAACACTTTATATTTTTAATGACTTATAGAATTATAATGTTTTTTTCTGTTAATTTGGAAGCTTGTGACATGCTTCAAACAGTAATATGTTTGCAGTATGTTTTACTGGTATTTTTTCAATATACCAATAAAAAAAATTGGTATATTTCATAAAACCAAATAGAATTTATAATACATAAATGTGACATTGTGCCTTAAAAGAGTACCAAAAGCTTCTGGCACAAGTTCACATACTTTCAAGGTACATGGAGAGAGATGAAGATCTGGTGAGAGGAAGACTCCGGTGATGTTTCAAATACTGAGGAACCAAATTATTTTTTTACTAACAGACTAACACATGTCAGCTTATGGCCCCTAAAAGAGTCATAACTAAAAGTACAAAGCAGGCAGTTGCTCCCTCTGTAGCCGACACAGAACAGAGATACATCATCACCCATCATCCATCAACTGTGAGACACAGGCTGATCAGCAGAATCTGACAGAAATTATAACAGCTGGAGGATGCTAAACAAACACCTCTTTTCTTTACTTTAAACCATAAATGTATTTGGGAAGCATACAAAAGAGCTACCTTTGAGAGCTAACAGACAAAATGGCACCCAGAACAGTTTCCCACTCCCATTGTTAGCCTCTGTCTAAGCTACGCCCCAAAGAGGGCGTCACATAGTTTGTCATATCCTGTAATTTAGCTTTGAGGGTGTTTCCTAAGATGTTATTTCCTTTTAGCTTTAGTTTAGCATTAACTTAGCAACTAGCTAACGGAGATAGAAGGAAAACACAGAACTATTTATTCTCAATACAACACATCTTTGATTCCGCAGTTCAAGACACCCACTGAAATAGAGTTAAAACAATATAAAATAGTAAGCCTTTTAATATTTTAATCAGTTCTTTAAAAATTAATTCAACATCAGGTCATTCAAAGAAAAGTTTGAACTTGGGATTTATGGTGTAGTAGACTGTTTCAGATGAGATATGGCTAGGCTATTAATGTCTTTTTTTTAGGGAAATTATAATTTTATTTCAAAACTTACAGGGAAAAGGTGAGGACTCCAACAGTAGTTGTGGTATTTAAACCCCACCTTTATTTATTAGAAGACATTGCAACTCAGATATAAAAACTGAGAGTATTTTTGTTGAAAAGATCTTATATATCTTTTTGAAACTGAGAATTTGGTCTGGTAAGTGATAGACATGCTGCTGAATTACAAAGTGTCCTCAGACATGTTTGATTGTCAGATTTAGGCCTGTATGTGTTGAAAAGAGTATATATAAATTATGGCATATTTATGCAGTCACATATATAGCAATAGTACAAGACAATATTTGGCATAAAATCTATGCTGTTCAAGACTTAACTCTGTTGTTTATCCAGGATTATGAGGACGCAGAAAATCTCCATTATGCTGCTTTAAGAAGTAGTAAACTCAGCAGATCGAGAGGGACGAGGGACGCCAACAATGAAGTTGTGTACTCCACCGTTGGACCTCAGAACTGAAGTTGCTTCATTGTGTTGTTAGACTAACGTCTCCGGTAGAAGCTCTCTGTTAAGCTTTTGACCAAAACATAAATATTTCTTTTCATTTAGCTGTAATTAAGCTTCACCTTTTAGATATGGCCAAAGTAACTCCATCTCCTCTGTCACTATGTTTGTACAAACCTTTGAACTTGTGTCTTTATTAATATCAATAAATTCCAAATAAAGATCAAAAACTATCTGCGAGTCTTTAAGTTTTACGTCTCTACTGATATGATCACAACTTTCTAGACTAAACCTGTATCACTGATTTAGTCTGTTATACAGATTGTATTTAGTCTATAAGTACAGACTAAATACAGACTAAAAGCCTCTGCCTGACAGAAGTAAAGGCTTTTAGTCTGCACACGCTACAGAGCAATGCAACCAGAACAACACAGTTGACTGATGGTGAAGCAGATCCAGAACCATCTATTCACACCAACAGCAAAGCTTAAGATGAATAAAATGTCCATGCATCACAAAGTACATATTTTGTTCTGTACATTTCTCAAATTAAACAATAAGGATTACACTACCAGATGCCAATAGATGTTCTCCAGTGTTGAGACGTGGAACTGATAATTCATCAAGAGTCAGATGTTAATGGATACTGGACCCATTGAGGGTGAAATTTTATGATAAGAATTTCTTGTTGGTGAAATTTTCATGCCATTTTGTTTCAGTCACCTAAAAGTGAATACTTTCTTATGTTTATATATTTTTTCACCTTTCAAAAGACAAGGGTCTAAGTCAGGGGTGGGCAACTCCAGGCCTGGAGGGCCGGTCTCCTGCAACTTTTAGATGCGTCTCTACTTCAACACACCTGAGTCAAATAATGAAGTCGTTAGCAGGACTCTGGAGAACCTGACTGCACTTAGGAGGTGGTTCAGCTGTTGGATTCAAGTGTGTTGGACCAGGGAGACGTCTAAGAGTTGCAGGACACCGGCGCTCGAGGACCAGGATTGCCCACCCCTGGTCTAAATAAAACCTTCCAGTAAGCTCTGCTGTTCTGTTCACCACAAAGCCTGCCTGATGCCAGACTCGGCACACTTGGCGCTGTCTTCACACGGCAATTTGACCAATTTGAAAGCCCAAAACAGCAGGCTTGAACTGCTCGATAATCCATTTGCAGTGGACATGGAGTATACAACATGAAATCTTTGCAATGACTTGATTGACCGCCAATGTAGGGGCACACTGAACGCAAAATATGAGTTTGTGGGTGTTGCATAGTTTCCATGTTTCATCCATGATATGATGCCCCATCTGAATATCCAAGCTGCTCTGATGCTCCTTTTGTTTGGAAATATGTGCTTGTGAGAGCGATTGCTCTCTATCATGAAGGTTAACAGAAAGTCCCACTGGAGTCGTTTCACTGTTGACCACCTTCACTCCACCTGAAGGTCCTATACTGAGAACTTCATCACTAAACGCTGATAAAGTTGTATCCAAGATGAGACACCAAGTATGTGGCAGTTTAACTTCAGGATTCTTTTTATTGGTGGTGCTTGTTTGCCTGTAGAAGAATGTTTTTACGTAAAATTACTCAACAAACCCTGAAAATAGAGCAAAATAAAATGAAGGGAACTAAAAAATTGTTTTAAGTTGTTTTATTATTGTTGTCTGTTGTAGGAATAATATAGGCTTTATTAGTGCCAGACTCTTTCAAAGGTAATTTCATTAAGTTTTCAACAGACATTGAACAAGTCCAGCCTTTGACTAGCAACTTTTTTTGTTTATTTTGGCCCCTTTGATGCCCCTAATTTACAATGTAGGGAATTCGACTATCACTTACCTTTATCCCATATATATGAAAATGTTGTGAGTCTTAAATAGCTTCATGGAATGTCAAATTTCCCCTCCAAAAAGTGAAATAACTTTCCCCCTGTCCGTTTCCTTTAACCATTAACACTGAAAGCAGACAATGATCATGTGAGGCTTGAGTCCATTCTGATTGGCTTGTCACAACCAGCCTTGTCTCTAGAAAGTAGAGCACAGTAAGAGATTCTATCAGTGAAGAAAAACCATTTAAAGAAAATGACTCCTCTAATGTTTATTGGCTATGTGACATGTCTGATCCTGGATACTTTGGGTAAGTTGTGACTTTTAGTGGTTGTTTTTTTAATTGGCTTCTCAATGCATACTGTTGTCTTCAACATGTTCCAGCCTCAGTAGAAAGTTATTTGTGT
>NW_015116610.1:0-3573 GCF_001443285.1 Poecilia latipinna | reverse complement strand
AGTCCATGTAAAAGAATCAAATCTGAACATTTGGACCTTGGTCGATCAGTCCAGATCTGAGATCATCCAGCCTGGAGGTTCTGTGACTCTGAAGTGTACAGTACAAAGTGGGACCTGTGATGGGGAACACAGAGTTTTCTGGTTCAGGAACTCTGAAGAACACCTTCCAGAGATCATTTACACCAATGGAGCCAGTGATGACCAGTGTAAGAAGCCAACCACACAGGCACACAGCTGTGTGTACAGCCTCACCATAGAGAGTCTGAACGCCTCCAGTGCCGGGACCTACCACTGTGCTGTTGCCTCATGTGGACACATTCTGTTTGGAAAGGGGATGAATCTGGACTATGAGAGTAACAAATCTTTTTGCAAGGACTGTCTTACATTTCACAAGAAGTGGTGAAAATGTCCTCTGATGTTTGTAACACCTTGTAATCACTGTCTCTCTTCAGAAAAGTCTGACTCTCCCGTCCTGCTCTACGTCTTGAGTGGAGCTTTAGCATTCAACATCATCGTGGTGGCAATTCTGACTACAAATGCAGATGTGAGCATGACTTCTTTTTTCTTATCGTTTCTCACTGACATGTTTTACAGTGTGTTCATAATATGAGAAGGCTGCAGGAAGAGCACAAAAAAATAAATTCAACATCAGGTCATTCAAAGAAAAGTTTGAACTTAATACAGTCTGACGGAGTAGCGTCTCATCAAGGCCTTATGGTGCAGTAGACTGTTTCAGATGAGATATGGTTATGCTGAAGACTCCAACAAAGGTGGGGTCTTCAGCACCTTTGTTGGAGGTGCTGTCTTGTTTATTAGAAGACAGTGCAACTCAGATATAAAAACCGAGAGTATTTTCATTAAAAACTTATATCTTGTTGAAATTAAAAAGTTGGTTTGATGAAAGATGAATGTGCTGATGATTTGCAAAATATCCTAAAAGAATCAGATCGGTATATTTAGGCCTGCATGTGTTGGTCCAACATAAAGCAGGTTGAAAATATAAATTATGCCATATTTATGCAGTCACATATACAACAATACCACAAGGCAATACAGTGTTGTATTTGGCATAAAAGTTACGTTGTTCAAGACTTAACTCTATTGCTTGTTTTATCCAGGGTTCCAACGATGCACATAATCTCCATCATGCTGCCTTAACAAGTAGTAAAATCAGCAGATCGAGAGGGGAGAGGGAGGCCACCAGTGAAGTTGTGTACTCCAGTGTTGGGCCTGAGAACTGAAGTTGCTTCTTCGTGTTGTTAGACTAACGGCTAACGTCTCCGGTAGAAACTCTTTGTGAAGCTTTTGACCGAAACATAAATGTTCCTTTTCATTTATCTGTTAGAGATGACCAAAGTAACTCCATCTCCTCTGTCACCGCTTGTACAAACCTTTGAACTCGTGTCTTTGTTAACATCAAGAAATCCCAAATAAAGATCAAAAACTACCTGTGAGTCTCTGAGTTTTACATCTCTACTGATATGATCACAACTTTCTAGACTAAACCTGTATCACTGATTTAGTCTGCAATACAGACTAAATCTGTATTTAGTCTATAAGTACATACTAAAAGCCTCTGTCTCACAGAAGTAAAGGCTTTTAGTCTATAGAGCGATGCAACCAGAACAACACAGATGACTGATGGTGAAGCAGATCCAGAACCATCTATTCACACCAACAGTGAAACTTGCGATGAATAAAACATTCATGCATCAGGAAGCACATATTTTGTACATATTTTGTACATATTTGAGACAATCCTCATTGTCTCAAATTAGACAATAAGGATTACAATACCAAATGTCAGGTTACAAAAATAAATGTTCTCCAGTGTTGAGACTATGAACTGATCATTTATCAAGAGTCAGATGATGATACGTAGCTACTGATGTGAGCACAAGTCTGTACCACTGATTGTGAATATCTGAAGCTTTGTTCTCAGTGTTTAAAGAACACTGCACTAGAGGCATTTCCCCAATAGTTTCTTCACGGTGCCGGGACTCTTCAGTCAAGCTCTGATTTACTCAGCAAGACTTTTTGTGCCAATAAAATCATTTGTGTTTTTGATCATCTTGACTTCAGATTTAAGTGACATAAGTGAGTATATTGAGCTCCACTTAACCTCATAGGGAAGGAGGAAATCCTGCCCAGCTGTGTAGGAAAGCACTAGTGAACCTCAGCTTCAGAGGTTCAATGTAGCAACACATGTAAACAACACTTGAAAGCCAACATAAGACTGAAGACCAGAAAGCAGAAGTTATCTTCTATTACTGAAACAAAAAAGTTGTTTTGGGAAAGAAAAGAAAAGAGTGATCTGTAATGATAAATTACAGAAAAAATCAATTTCAAAAAAATCCATGAAAAGATGCAGTGATGTCACAATTTAGAGTGAATTTATATGTTTAAAGGAACATCAAAACAACTTTTGTATAATCTTTAAATATATAGGCAGAAATGATCCATCAGTCTCCTCCTCATCTATCTTTTTTCACACTGGCCTATAGGTGGTAGCGAACATGACATAATGTGTCAGATTTAGTGTTGTCTATCAAAAAGGACCAAAGGCGTGGAGTTTTCCTCATTCAGGTCGACTCGTTGATCAACATGAGTCCTGTACAGTTTGCCATCAGTGTTACATTTTTGCTATTCAAAATTGGTAAGTTTTTTCTTCCATTATAATGTGAGTCTTTCAGAGTATTTTAATATGTTTTACGTGTTTGATTTAAAATATATTAATCCGTCTCTCCTTATCTCAGCTCAAACGGTTCACCAGGTCTCATCTGTTCAACAAGACAGTCGGTTTGTTTCAGTAAAAGCTGGAGAAAGTGTAACTCTGCAATGCTTTCGTGACCCTGATACAGCTGCCAGGGCTTACTGGTACAAAGTAACTTTGCGTCAAAAACCACAACTCATTTCTACTGTCTTCAAGTACGACCCCAAAGGAACTTTTCAAAGAGAGTTCAAAGATAATCCCCGCTTCACCCTAGAAACTAAAGGAAATCTAAATAACCTGAGGATTACAAATCTGCAGCCCTCTGACTCAGCGACTTATTATTGTGTTACTGGGCATTCATTCAAGATTGAGTTTGATGGGGGCACCGTCATTCACGTCCAAGAATCAGTATTAAACATCCAGCCTTTGGTCCAACAGTCAGAAACTGAAATTATCCCACCAGGAGACTCTGTGACTCTGAACTGTACATTACAAACTGGGAGCTGTGGTGGAGAACACAGAGTTTACTGGTTCAGAAACTCTGAGGAACATTATCCAGGACTAATTTACACTCATGGAGGGAGCAACCATCAATGTGAGAGGAAGCCTGGGGAACAAAGTAATACATGTGTGGTCAGTCTGCCATTGAAGAACCTCACTGTGTCCAACGCTGGGACCTACTACTGTGCTGTTGCCTCATGTGGACGAATACTGTTTGGAAACGGGACAAACCTCAATGTGAAGAGTGAGTAACAACTTTAGCATGGCTTCTTCTTTATTTGTTTTTACTAAAAAAAAAACCCTCTCTCTTTCAGACACTAAGTATTTGATCATGTGTTGTTTCTGTCTCTACAGCTGAG
>NW_015116609.1:12519-32592 GCF_001443285.1 Poecilia latipinna | reverse complement strand
CCTCACGAGGAATTAGGGCTGTATAAATAAATCGATTTGGCGATATATATCGATATTTTCCGCCCTAGGAAAGTATTGATTTTTCATCCGCGAGTATCGATCCGTTAAACCATAGGGTCCATAGCCTGACAGCTCTTTTTAACATCTAGTTTGTTACGGCGTAGCAGCAAGACTCCGCCTCCCTCAGTCTAACTTTCAACTCGAGCTTNTTATTTAATATATTGACGTCTGTGTGTGTACATATGTTCATAAATGTTGATTACTGTATATATAAAAACGATTTATCAAAATCAATTGTATTATAGGTTCACATTTATTTTCTTTATTCAGAAATTACAATTAAAATATAATGAAAAGTCATAAATGTTGTCTTTGGTGATTGTTTAATTTCCAAATATATTCACGTTTATATGTGAGTGGGTCGATGACGAACATTAGCTAAAAATACTTTGTGGAATGGCATTTTCTGAAGTTCGGTCCATTCATTTGTATTAGCTTACTGGCAGAGATGCCACATTCAATATGGCGGACGCGATTACGTATCGCTGCAACGGGCCGACCCGCTCCATGAGGCGTCTACGTATTAATGTCTATGGTTTCAGAGCTGCTGCGGAGTAGAGACATGCCAGTTTCGGCCGTCCTTCTGCATAGCGCTTGACTTCTTTATGCCTGATATATGATGTTTTCCTGCTAGTGCATTATTGTGGCCGATATCGGGGAAAGGAACACTGGGAAGGTGCTCCTGTGCCTGCGGAGGAAGAGAGAGAGGCCGCGGAGTTTCTGTGTCTGTGGACATCGGCTGCCATTGTCATTCTGGGTCGCTATCCCAGCCAGGACAACCTCTTTCATCGTTTTCTACGCATCAGACACACACACAAATATAGAGCTCTATATGAACTATTTTTTTTTTTTTTTTTTGCTGGCCAGCTTCTTTTAATTTAATTTATTCTTTTTTTTTTTTTTACCAAGGACCCTGAAAGGATTTTTTTATAATCTAAGTACTTTTTTTCTTTCTCTTTGTGGGTTTTTCCAGGAAAACTGTATGACAGTGTTGAGACGAAGTTGGATGTGTTTCAGTCCAGTAACTTGTAATAAACATAACTGGTTGATAGTAAACTGCTATCTGAACCCGAGTAGATTCTGTTCTTTGGTTGCACTTTCAGGCGTGGGGCTGGTTCTTGCTGCTCGCTTGCTCCTCGTTGCCGCACCTTTGAAAAAAATTAGCTTTGTTGTTGCTTGACATTCCGTTGGTAAACTATTAATATCTGACCTCTTATAAAGACTTTAGGATTTGGCGTGTCAGATATTTTTATGTCCGGGTAAACTGAGAGGTGTATATTCAAAATAAATGTAAGAAAATAAAAATGTAGGTTTCCGGAGCTCTGCTAGCGTGCTGCCATCTTCCTCGGCGGTCCAACGTGACTCCAAAGGGCATTTTTAAGTACTGCAATCCCCAACAATGAAGAAATTTAGAGCATTTAAAGAATGAGGAGATTATTTTTAATCAATGTATTGTAAGATGTAGTACTGGGGAGTAGATGGATTGCCCACCCACCAACTGCAGGAATATGCTTCCAACTCTTCAAAGCTCCAAAGAGGGAAAGCTGGAAATAAATAGACCTGCAATGAGTTTTACAAGTCACCAATAATGTTATAATCTAAGAAGTAAAACCAAAAACATTATTTTGCTTTGGACACATTAATATTGAGTGGTAATTTCCTGCATACACAGCTCAGATTGATTAACAGGAACATGATATGGCATCTAAACAAAGAAGAATACAAATATGACTGGTCATTTAAAATGGAAAAGCAATCAGAAAAATGAATGAGAAACTCTTTAGTTGAAAGAGCTTTAATCAAACAGTTCAGTGCAATGTACAGAATTGCACGCTAGACAACTTCTATGCACTCCAGCAGTGTCCATGTTTATGATTCATTTGTGGCTCTTCATGTCAGGAGTGCTAAACAGCCAGCAATGAACAGAGAGAGGTGCGTCTACTTTCCAGGTCCTAATCCTCTTGCAAGGTTGTCGCTGGTTTCAGCAGCGTCCTTTAAGACTTGCATCAGCATGGCATTCCTCTGTCTCGTCTCTTCCATCCTCACTGGGTTTGATTCAGGTAGGTTCTGGTAGGTGGTGGACAGAAAAAACCCCAGGTAATTTATGATAAACTGAATTCATTTGATTTGAAAACAAACAAAAAAAACCTAAAAATGTACAATTATAAGAAACAGAACAAAACTTTTTTTCTTCAAATAAATATTTGCTAATGTAAAAGGTGCGTAAAATGTAAGGAAAAGAACTATCTGGAAGCACAAAAACATTTAAATTACAGACCTTTGTACAGGAGACTCATGTCACTGAGAGAAAACTCCAATCTAACGTTTTAAACAGAACTTGAAAACCCTTACAAATAGTCAGATTATTTCACTTCATAAATGTGTGTAGGTCACAGTCATTAAGCAAATGAGATTTGGTGTGTTTTAATTATAAACTGACAGTTCTCATCTTTATTAGGAAATAAAGAGCCCTACTTGGCAGGCTTGGATCTGCCTAAGATCCCTTCCTCAAAGGGAGGGAAGATTGTGTGATTTTTGACAATCAGGAGGAAATTTAGGACTTTCCACAACTGTTACTAATTGCACTCCTACATTTTGATAATGTTTGATATACAGTTTTAATTGGTGAAAGAATACTGACTGTATGCAAAAGGTCTGTCCATACAGTGCACATGCATAGACAAGTCAATCATTCAAACACAGAACTGTGATTTAATTAGTGGCTGGTCTGAGATGTGAAGAATAAACTCCCTTGATTTTTGTACCCGACTAAAAAGATCAAGACTTAAGTTTAAATAATGTCCTGCAAATTGGCAAAGTGTTGGCTGTTCAGGTAGGAAAACAAGCATCACAAGTCAGGTTACACTCAGTTGTTAGATAACTGAATGTTGTTGAAAGAACAAAATGAAAACTGAATGAAAAACTGAAGAATGGTGGCTTGGCGAGAACATTACATCTGCAAGTCTGGTGTCTTACAAACACAGCATTTGTAAGCCACCAGACACAGAAGCTGATTTACTGTTCTGTTTTTGTCCAGAACTAGTGTGGTCCACTCTACAGTTGAGCTCAAACTTTTTCACAACCCTGGCAGCTCAAATAAATGATAAAATAAAAAACAGATAGAATACAAACAAAACATAATGTTAAAGGGGTATCAATGTTTTGAACAATTGATCTTTTTTGTTTTCTTAAAATGGCAAGACGTATAATAAAATATCCATCCCATTAGTTAATAGAAAAATCTTTATAACCATTAGCACAAATAAACCTTTCCTTTAATCACTGATCACCTTTTTGTATGTTTCCACTGGTATTTTTTAAGATTTTGGTGATCAATCAATCAAATTTACTTGAATAGCACATTTCAGCAATAAGGTAGTTCAAATGGTGACGAGCTGCAAGATGTTGCCTGGCTCTCACTCTAATCTTTAACTTCAGTCAGGAGTCTGGCTTTGCCACTTCAAGACCTTAAGAATAAATCCAGTCAGAAAAAACATGTTAGTCAAGTTAAAGAATTAGTTTAAACCTAAAGTTGCCAGCATTATGAATCACATTGGGTTTCTCTGTGTTGATCTTATTGTTGAGGTAGTTCAGTTTAAAGCAAAAGGATGTACATAAATTGTACCTTAGCTAACATTATTTTAAATGCAGCATTTGTAAGCCACCAGGATCAGAAACTGATTTACTGCTTTCAAAAATATTAAAATAGCCAATTTTAGAAGAGGGAAGGATTGGCCGTTTTAAATTTCACATAGTGATCCAGTATGTCACTTTATTTTTCTTTCGTCTTCTCTTTATGTAAAATAAGAATTTAAGGAATAAGTGATAAATCAGCCTTTTGTTCAGAGGTTTACCTGTGAAGGAAAGTGGGACAGAATCAACAATGAAAATGGAAATTAGCTGTTAATCAGTTGGTTTGAATGATGTGAACCAGCTGTAGTAAATCATGTTACAGCTTCACTTAATTTATTATCTGTGTTTTGGGGGGTTTTCCATATAAAAGAGCAAGGCTAATATTTGTTTTCTTTCTCTGTCAAGAGGTGCATGTATCCAGGTTTTCTTCATACCTAAAAGAACAAAAAATTTTAATGAGTTTTATTGTAAGATGTTTGCTCCTACACAAACAATTCTGTTACGTTTTTCATTGATTCTACATTTTTAAGTAAAATATCTCAATCTAAAGGATTAGGGTATTAAGACAGTTTATGTAACGAGATAGAAATAATTTAGTCTGTTGGAATTTTTTTTAAACATTGTCTATGGTATAGCAGAGTTGACATGTCACACTGTAATACTTTTTACTCCTAAAATATAAATATGTAATGTTTGACAATGGCTCATTTATCAAAGTTCATTGTTTTTTCCAATAAAAGACCTAAAAATAAGTTTTTGCTGAATATATTAAATACAATTTAATAACATTGTCATTCTCAATAGATGACTGCTGCAGTTTTAGATCTATGACCTGTTACAATTCAACCATTTATAGGGGCCCCTGAATGTCTGAAGGGACCCTGAGTGACTGAAATTCCCTGGATGTCTGGAGGGGTCTACCAGCAGCTACTGAGTTTTCTTTGCCTTGATATCTCAGTGTTACAATTCTACATCTCAGAGGTGCCAACATCAAAAAATTGTGTAGAGTTAACCCCTGTGAGCTTTTTTTTTTTTTTGTCTTTAAAGCAGTCTGCAGCCAAGTTGTTACAGAGGTTAAACAGAAGTAGCAGGGCTTATTTAGTAAAATAACAGCAAATTTACTTATTTCATGACTTCATAACCAGTGACATTCTCTCCTATGGTCTGTTTGACAACTACAGTCTCAGATTAACACACCCCTCCAGCTCTGTCAGCAGCAAAAACAGCAACATTATACTTATCAGGGAAACATAGACTATATTTCCTTTGCATTGTCCCCACATGATGATGATATTAGGGCTGTATAAATAAATCGATTTGGCGATATATATCGATATTTTCCGCCCTCGGAAAGTATCGATTTTTCATCCGCGAGTATCGATCCGTTAAACCATAGTGGTCCATAGCCTGACAGCTCTTTTTAAAGTCTAGTTTGTTACGGCGTAGCAGCAAGACTCCGCCTCCCTCAGTCTCACTTTGAACTTGAGCTTAAAGTGGACATTATAAACTACACACCAGTTTTTAAATTGTGTTAAAAGGCCAAGCACAACCGGAGTTATGCTAAAATTAGTAAACCATATTTTTCCGAATGTCAGAGAAATGTCAAAAGCGCCGCCATTACCCGGCTGTTCCGATTATGTGAGAGGGAATGAGCTTCCAAACGTACAAAACGAAACGTTTCCTGTGTTTTTGGAAATGTAAAATCTTCAATAAATAACAATGGGCTGTATTTTGTTGCTGAGGAACGAAGTAAAGTTGCGCAAGTAACCGTGAAAGAGAAGCGGAACGGAGAAGTGGAAAGGAGTAGCGGCGCGAACAGAGCAGCTGCAAAAGCAGTGAAATCACGAAATTGATGCAAATTTCAACTGGTAGCATTCACTTCGTAATTAGTTTTTAGCTTAGCGGTTTCTGTTCTGTATATAAAGGATTACCAGAAGAATGAACATGGGTTGATAACATCCGAAGCGGGCGCGCGCGCGAAGCGAAGCGGGCGCGAAGCGGCGCTGTGTTTTGAGCAGGAAGACGAAGAGGAAAAACCCCCAGCCGGAATCCGCGGCGCAGTGAGGATTTCCATGATAACAATGGCTGATCGATCATTCTTATTAGCAACAGACAAAAAGTATCAGAGACTGAGAGTACTATGAGATGCTGGCAGTCTGAGAGGCAGCTACTCAGAGATCCAAGCAGGGGAATAGCGGGGCTGTGTAGCTGCAGGGAGTCGATCACTACGGGGTGAGGCGGAGCCACTACTTTAGCAGTTAGACGAAAGCAGCTTACAGCCACGGCTAACTCCGGGAGACAAGGTAGAAAAGCCTTTTTCCCCATAGTCCAAAAGACTGCATTTGTGACTGCATTTTTACTCCAAAATGCAGCCTTACTCCAAAATGCAGCCACAGTGTCCAAAAGAAAAAACATAAGTGCAATCATTTGCATATTGAGAGTCTACAGATGCTGATAATCTCCACACTCTGCTCCTGGATTACCGTTTAAACTTTTCAGTTTTATGTTAAATCCACATGAATTAAATGACAGAAACTAATTCTCTCACTGCATCTTTGAATCGTTTTGTCCAGCTACAGACTGTTAGACTGTCCAATCAGAGTCAGGTATTGTGTAATTCGTGCTTTTAATCAGTTTTCAGTTAACTAAATTCAAGCCTATGGAACACAAAATGTCACTAAAATCACTCTGTCCTTCTAAAATCTTTCAGAAAATCGTAAAAATGCACTGAATTGTATCGCTCAACAAATATTGTGATACATATCGTATCGTGACCAGAATATCGTATATCGCATCGTGAAATTATTGTATCACTACACCCCTAGATGATATAGTATGATCCAATTAAATATTAGATTCTTGATTAATATGGGTTGTTGCTATGTAGTTGTACAATGTTTTAAGATCTTGTTAAATGAGCCCCTTTTTAACTTTGAGCCTCTGCCTATCCAAACGTCTCTGCATGGCCCTGCGCTGCACAACTAATGCAGACTCGGCTCTGCTGCTGCGAAGAATTAAATTAGGTCAAATATTAATTGCTGTTTTGTTACCATTTTGTTAGGGTGATAACTTAACTATTGTGTGATAACATAACTATTGTGTGATGACATAACTATTATTATGACATATTTATGACATATAATGATTCTTGGTTAATGTCAAGTTGTCATAACGAAGACATCTTGAATAATGTCAACTTTGTATTAAAAGTGTCATGATTTACCGAATGACACTTTATGACAACAATCATAAAGTGTCATGAAGACTTCCTTATGTTCATGACAGGTGTTATGTCATGAACATTTTCCTCCTGCGTCCAAAAGGAGAACGGCGCTCTGGAGGAGCACAGCAGATCAATCAATCAGTCTGTTTTGAGAACGCGAAAACACACAAAAAAAAACTCACAAAAGCGCACGCCCGGACCGCTCACCAGGTAAAAAACTCGCAGGGTTCAATTGATCGGTTTGGATCAGACAGAACCAACTGACTGATGAACTGGCGCAGATTTCTATGCAGATGTGGACCAGGAGGAATTTCTGAGGCACTGTGCATTCAGACCTCAGGTCAAGTGCTTGTAATTTAAGTGGAGTAATTTCATTTAATTTATTATAAGGTTGGCACTCCTTCATGTATCTCTGAAGGGCAGACATAGCACAGCAGGGGCTACACATTGTCCCAAACGGCAAGACTCTCCACTCATATACATCTGGGAGCCTCTCTGTTTCACAATCTCTCCACAGGAACCATAGCAGGAGACAGTCTTCAGGGAGGAGGCGGATCTGGTGAAACATGGCCTTTATCTCTCCGCTAACAGCCACAGGATACTGACGGAAGCGGAGGAGTACACCCAGTAGTGTAGGCCCCAGTGTAGCCTGGCAGGAGGTAGTTATTGAGGACGGTGCCCTGGAACTCAAATAAGCAATTAAAGACCACCTGAGCCTTGTTGTTATTACGTACCATATGTTGTGGCACGTACCAAGATTCAGTAGAGCTGTGAATCTCTTCTGGAGTCAACTTCACCACGTAACCAGAATCAACCAACTTCTTAATCTCCTGGTTGTATGTGAGGGCCAGGTCCAGATGTTTAATCAGATTCCACTCTGTGGCCCTCAGCAGGCCGTTGAGGGACGTGCATCCGAGGAAAGTCTTTCTTCCTCAGCAGGGGGGTGGCATATCTCTCCATGCAATGGAATCCAATGGAATCCTGATGGTCTTAGCCTCTAACATGGCTGTGGCTTCTCTGTCTTCCTTTGAGCGTGTGACCTCCTTCTCAAGTCTATGTATGGGAGCATCTAGTTGCCACAGACGCTGAACATCCTGATGCAGGGCCTCAGCAGGAGAAAGGCATGATATATTCAGACAGTGAATCTCTCCCTGCTGTGTAGGCATACTACTGCTTGGACCTTGGATGGCCCACCCCAGCTTGGTGTAAAAGGCGACAGGAGCATGGGCTGGGCCACGCCTGACCGGACAGATGGGAGTTATGAGGTGAACATTGTCTGAACCAGTTAACACTAGAGGCTGTATCTGGTTGAATTCCTCCAGCTGCACTTGCTTTAAGTGGTCTTGTCCAGTGGAGCTTTAAGACTGTTAAAGCTCCACTGGACAAGACTGTTCAGCTAGGCTGAGCTGTTGAGCAGTAAAGTCATGTGTCATTTTATAACATAGTTTTGGTTGGGCCTTCGGGGACACCTGGAATGAGACATAACCTCCCTTTATCTGGATCACATCTAGACGGATGGTGCGCAGAGATAGAATTTCCTTCTCTGGTGATAAGCCTAATAACTTAACTGCAGCTGGGAGTATAATGGTTTTCTCTGAGCTGTCGTCGAAGAGTGCATACGTGTCTAGAGATTTCCTCTGATGTGTAACTGAATGGGCACAACCTTCAGCATTACACGGCCAGAGTGACTGACAGGATCCAGAAATACTCTGGTGGTACTCACTGTTAAGATGTCAGGGTTCCGCCTTCTAGCGTCAGCTAGGCCATGAAGCGTTAATAAGTGCTTCATGGCTTCTTCAGAGTGCATTGTTCCGGAGTGTGTTTATGGCCGCAGCGCCAGCATTTGGATTTATCCTTTAGCCAAGTGGCGACAGTTGTAAGGTCTAGCTTCTTAAAGTTTACACAGCCACTGAGATAGTGTTCTGTTCCTTCACAGTATGGGCAATATTGAAGAAGATCTGCATGAAATGATTCGTTCCTGCTTGGCGCGTTGGACAGTGACGATGTTCAGCAGCAGTCAGTAGAAGACAAAGACTGTGGCAGTTACTATGCCGCCAAGAAAAAATATTAAAGTCAGGTTTACAAAGAGAGAGAGAAAAAAGACAAGAGTGTCAATTTGTAGCCCAGTTTTTCTCCAAGAGAGGTGGTTAGACTGTGTGAGAATATCAACCATTTAGCACAGACAGCTTAGTTACAGACTGCCTCCATTTCACTAGCATTTAAAGAAAGAAGGAAAACAAATCTACCAACATATTCATATATTTAAGTTGTCCCTGTACCTTTTACCACACGTAACAAGTGAGTCAGACAGTAGCAGCTCTAACCCCCATATCAGAATAACCCCTCCTCCCTGGCCCAGTGAAAACGGTGAGCAAACAGTGTTCAGTGACAACCTATTCTAGTTAGCATCATTCTAGGGAGTCTATGTAAATTTTTCCTCTCACTGCTCTTTTTATAGTTACACAACAAAATATATTTATTAGTGACAGAAATTCAAACAATCTTTATGAAATTATAATAAAAAAACAGCCTCTTGTCAGTCCAGATAGTCCTGCCTTAGCTTGCATTTAAATGACAGGTCTGTTGCTACGTCCCTCCTGACCCGTCCCTTCCTAAGTTAAATTAAAGCTGCAGTATGTAACTTCTATTAACAAAAATAACATATTTGTTAAGACTGTCAATATGTAGAGATATTATCTGAGAATAATTTAATTCCTCTGCCTTCTCCCAGTAATCTCGAGAAACAACCAATCAGAGGCACGAGGTGCGTTTTAGCGCTGTAAATCACAATCTTTAACAGTCAGTAGTAGGTCTGGGAGGAGGTGTAAGAGATTCATCTTTTCACAGATAATCTGTCTCATAACAAACTGTAATGACAAGAAAGCAATGCAGTTGTATGCCTTTAAAATTGTGGAAATTAAATTAAATTTTTTGTCATGGGGCCCAAGTTTTCTGGTAGCGTCCCTGATTCTAGCTCTAAGCTGAGGCTGAAACAGAAACTCCCGATAGGAGACAGGCAAGGTTGAGTTTACATGAAATCACCTTCAGCATCTCTTTCCTTCGCTGTTCTCCTGGAGATATCACAGACCACATTCCATATCCGAGCCCCATAAAAGCAATCGCCGCTGTGGAGGTCAGAATAGTCCGCATCCCGCTCATCCTGAACGGTCACTTTTTGTGGTGTCTGAGCCGCTGAACTCACTTATACTGCAGCACTCTGTCTGCTAGCTTTCATAATGTCCAAAAGAAGCAGCGGTGCGGGGCAAGCCGGGAGGTTTTTCTCCCTCTTCTGCCTTCTGTGGCTAGTGTCGATAAACGTCTTGATACAATACTGCCCCCAACGGGAATGGAGTGTAAATTGCTTTGACTAAGCCTGTACTGTAATCCTTGTAGCTGATGACAGCCTACTCGTTATTATAAACGCGGAGATCATTGTGTTTGTGAATGTTTAACTTGGAGATAAATATTTAATTAGTAGACTACTAATTAAATATTTAGCAAAAATGTTTTAGCACCTTTGTACCATATTTTGGCACAAATGGTGCCAAACCCTTATCTGCTAAGGTTTAGTTTACTAAGTATTTAAGTAATAGCTTGCTAAGTATTTAGCAAGCTATTTATTAGCATCAAATATTTGAAGCAAAAATACTCAGCTTCACATAAATATGAAGCAAAATGCCTAGCTTCAAATATTTAATTAGAAACTAAGTTTTTATTTAACAAGCTAGATATTAACCTTGTTAAATAAAAACAAGCTTAATATGTTAAGCTTGTTAACACATTAACAAGCTTATCCTGCTCTTAGCAGGATAAATATTTAGCTTACTGTCTAATTATTTTGTTTGCTATAAAACATTTAATTTGTTAACTACATATTCAACTTGCTAAATAAATATTTAGCATCAGTGTAAATATTTATTTAGTCTGATTTAGTGGTTAAGTTATATTATAAACAACTGAATATTTAACATTCAGTTATGTTCTCAAAACAATTTGATCTTATATCTTTCTAAATAACTATTTGCTTTGAAGCTAGTTAGCTCGCCAACTAAATATTTAGTTTGAAACTGTAACATTTATAAATAAGTGAATAACATGGTGAACATGGTGAAAATATGACGTTGAAAAATGAATCCCAACTCTCTCTCTCTGTCTCTCTCATGACTAAATAAGCGAAATTATTTATTTTAATTTTTAACCAGCTCTCCACAAAAACGTCTGTAGCGGTTCGGTGAGCAATCAATGGACCAAAACCGAGGTTAAACGTAGGTCCAAAAAGCACACTACTTTTGTTCATTGTCTCTCCATAATCGCTGTATAACGTTGATGTATGAAAGGCAATGCAACTCCCGATTAACTAAAAATATTACTGGCGCAGGATCAGGAGCTAGACCGCACCCTACCTTCTTGTGGCGCATGCGCGAAGGCAGCATTTCCGGGTACGACATGTAATATGAAGAGGCTGGTATACTAGTGAGGCATCGTTAGAACGCTTAAAAAACCCCAATGATTCCTATATGTCCAGTGGTCTCCTTCACCTATGGTGAGTATCATTAAAAGCTTGGACATTACTTAGGCTGATTTGTTCTGACCCATGGTTGTTTAAAAGCTACTGAGCATCACGAATAAACAGGCTAATGGCTAGTCCTTGAAATGCGCTCATCAGAGCCTGCTGTGTCTGTCCTCTGCAGTGCCCAGCCGGCTTGGTGAAGATGCCAAAATGGCTACCGGCAATTATTTCGGATTTACGCATGGCGCCGCAGCTCAGTACAGGTGAGGAACTTGTAGATTTTTAGCTGTTTGATACCAACACACCTTTTTATGGTATTAACTGTGAATTTATGCATGATTTATGTAACCTGGGTGATTTATCCCCAGTGCTGCCATTGTTCCAGCTGGGGGAGGGGGCGGTTGCCTGCGAATTTGGATGAAAGCCAAAGTTGAGATTTGAATTGTACTCTGCGATTGCATCCTCCGATTAAATCCAAAATGCATGTTTCCACGCCAGAGACTAAATAAACCGGAGAGTCCCGTTTCTATAGCTGTTAATTATTAGATGTAATGCATTTTATTTCCACACTAAAACATTCAGTTATGTTGTCAAAGCAAATTTGATCTTAGCTTTGTCTGACATGCATAGCTATCAATAGAGCTGAAAGGAATCCTGCTCAGCAAAACATGTTAGAGTGAAGGATGTGGCTCTGCAAACAGCATCCTGATAAAGATGAGTTGCATCTGTATGAGAACATCTCACAAACGGTCACATCTAAAACCTTTTTCTGCAAAAGTGCAAAGCTCTTAATATTGCTGAGTTAAAAATTGAGAAGGTGATAGAAAAAGATCTGGACTAGTTTCATGTCCCAAAGTTTTATATTAAAACCATATTCCAAATAATTTGAAAAAGTGGCGATTTCTGAGAAGAGAGACAGAACATTTCTGCTGGATAAAGCACATAATTTGAATACAATATACACAAAATATGATTTATTCAAATAACTGATGAAACTAACCTGGGGAATGTCAGCATAACAATGTTTGTTTTCATGGTTTTTAATAAATATTCCTTATTTCAAACTATGTAGTAGGTGGATGGTGTCTGAAAAAGCCCTTGTCATATTTGAATACACAAGCTTGTGGAATAATTACAATTTCTTTGGGAAAATTTGAACCCATTCTGTTTCTTATCTCAATAGTCAATCATAGATATTACCATTAAATGTTGAACAGACACTTTTATTAGTGTTTAGAGTAAGTGTTGGTTCAACTTTAAGGGCCTGATTACTACATCTCACAAAAGATGTAAGAATCTTAAAAACAGCAACTGAATATTTTGCCTTAAAACACATTTTGCTTACATTCTTGTCCAAATAAAATGTTAAATCAGGGAATGAATTGGTGAAAGAAACTGGTTCTTTAAACCTTAGAGATCAGCAGCCTTTTTCTAAACATTGTCCACTTTTATCACAAGCCTTTACCTTCCTATCTCTCTTCTGAAATGGACCCACAGGAGGCCTAGGTTAGCATCCTGATTGTGCCCTGTGTAAACGGATATTGTAATTCTCAACTAAAAACATAATATATACACTTTGTTATATCAAATCTCTTTATGTTAATACTATTTTTGGAACATTATAAAATCTTTTGAATCCTTTTTACTTTTACTCATAGAATAAAAGTTTCACAAGTCATGTGAAACTTTTTTGTGTCATAAGTTTAAAATGATCCAGTTTAACTGGGACAACTACTTCTATGAGCTTATTCAGGGTTAGGAAGATTCCTTGGAATGACCCCTAACCTTTTAGTCAAGCTCATGCCAACATCCGACATGCTTGGCCTAAGAGAGGTGGAAAAAAGAAACCCAACATAGCGAATGTGAATTACATGAGACCTGGACTGGCACTGACTTTAAACAAAGACGGTTCTGCGATTTATTCTTGCATGCAAGAAGTGAGACATCAGCACATTAACATCCTGGTCTGTGTCGAACTCTATCAGACCTATTACCAAGTTTTATACAGTTAAGACACACCACAATAGACGTTACTTAATATTGACCTCTACCATGCTGAATAATTGAGGTCCAAGATGATTTTATTGCACCCTTGTGTTTAAGCAACAACCTTATCTGATCTGCTTTGTTCTTAAGCTGAATGTGATGGCTTCATCAATATTCATCTCAGTAGAAACTACAACTCAGGCAAGGCCATAAGTTTCCACACAGATGAAGAAAGATAAACATACTTATTTTCCTCAACAGACCCCTAGAGTTCTCGAACCAGACACCACATTAAGATGAACAATAGAAAGAGAATTGGGACAAAGGGCATCCTGGCAATGGCCAAACTCAGTGCTGTGCTGAGAATGCAGACTCATCTCTTGCTTTCTTCATACAGGAGCCAGATGACCCTATAGAGTGTCCCCGGCAACCTTTTTTCTGTAGCAGCCCTCAATCAAGAGGTCATAGATCTGGTTAACATTTCAGGACAACAGCTGCACTGCTCGTCCTCTGTTCAATGAAAGGTTGGCCCCTTCCTTCCAACTTACCCAAAGAGACTGATAACTTAAGCTTTTGATAGTTGGAGCACACTATTGAGTGACGTTGAAGAGACATGTCAAATATGACAGCCTCAAAATTCCCAGAGCCTTCAGCATCTTGTGATGTATTTTGTCCACTGGCACCCTGTTTGGATGTTAAGATCCTGGAGACAGAGTGGAGAGCCCCAGAATCCGAGGTGTTCAGCAGCTTTTCAGTAAGTGATTGATTGGGGATCCATCCCATCAGCTGCTCTTACTCCACTGTGTCTGTTCAAGCCCAGACACAGTGGTCATCACAGCCACCTTCCTGGACATTCCCGAGCTCTTAATGCTTCTTTCTGTTGACAGATGTCATGCAGATGCTGGTTTTATTTTCAGCTACATTTTTAAAGGAAGCATGGCAAATATGATCCAGTAGTACTTTCTATGCTATAGAACAAGTAAAAACTTTTTGGCAGTATTAGCTCATTTAGTCGCTCAATCTAGGATATAACTACAGCTAAACAGATGAGCTCTGGGCCAGTGGGATGAAAAACAGTTCAGTCTTCTCCTTATGTCAGAGTGCTGGCATAAGGAGAAGACTTATGCCAGCTTCACAGAAGCCTCTTCTGTGAAGCTGGTTTTGTGTGTTCATTTATTGATATACATTTATATTGGACCAAACAACCTGAATGTGATGGCTTGAGGATTTGGCTTATAATGTACATATTTCTTGTTTTTTAACCTGTTGTAGCAATCAGCTTTCTTTCCTCAGGACTGATCTTAGGAGTTGGACAAGGTTACTGAGTCACAGCTTGCTATAGTGCATTCTAGCACCACCTAATATTTGACTTTGTGATTTAGATTTTCGAGAACTCTATGTGAAATGTTAACCTTAACCGTCCAATAAAAGACAACAATTTCTCACTGAGAAGCTTTTTAATCACCTTTAGGCCCAAATTACGAATAATATTTGTCTTGACCTGCTGAAAACCAGACCTTTGGATGTCGTAAACTACAATGGCCAGAAGAAGCTAGTGACATTGATGCTTGTCGTGGATTTAGTTATTTTTTGGTTCAGTGAAGTCTAAAAGCAAGCCAAAAAATTGCAAGGCTAACATTTCTGTGAGACTGACTGGAGAGGAAGACTAAATGCATGAAAGAATGCTGAAAGCTGAGGAAATGTTAGCGTGCACAAAAGGGAAGTTTGACTGTAGGAACAGGATAGATGTGCTCAGTCATCTGAAAGCTGCAGTAGCCTGGTACTCCAATGCCTGACTTTGAAAGCCCAGCTGTTGGAAAAGTTTGAGGATTTTAATAAGTGTGCAGACAACTCTGAGATGTCTGTCAGCTCCATTATGAACAGTCTGCTTCCTGGTGACACTTAAAGCACCTAATGGTCCATAGTTGGTAATACTTGGAGGCAGGGTTTCCCCCAGAAAACTTGCTAAGCCCGGTGGTGGGGGCATCGAAGTGGTCTACCGTGTTTTTGTATTAAAAGATGTTAAGTTGACAGAAAATATTAAAGTGTTACTGTGTAATTATATGTTACAGGAAAACATTTCCAGTGAAATGCTATTTAAACCTGCAACTAGTCGAAAAACAACAAATTTGCACTTCTGTTAATCCAAATTAAGTCAACAGCTCCATCAGGCCCCCAAGAGCTTCAGGGGCCCATAAACGCTAATATTTTAAAACAGACCACAGATGCATAAATGTAACACTTGTTTATTGACATTATCAATGCTATTAAACTTGATTCAATTTCAGCATACATAAATTAAAAGATTTTAAATTGTTTAACATTTAAATGCTAGATTTTAAGGAGCTGGCAAGTTTACTTTGTAAAACTTCAAAGAACAATATTCATAGTTAGATTGTGTTACCATAACAACAATCTGATGCTGTGAGTTTAATCTTTGAATTTACAAATCCAATTTAGTAAACTGCGATTATAACTTATTGCTTTTTAGGTTGGCCAATTAAACTACTCCCTTCTCCCATATTTCACTAACTCTAACACAGAAGCTGTTAGAGGTGTTGATGATTTTAGCAGCTATAGGGGTCCCTAGGTCAAAGTCTGCGCAAGGCCTCATGCAGCCTTGGACAATGCACAATGAGCAAATCCGCTGCACTGCGCAGAGATGCGCAACAAAAGGGAAATTTGGCTTTAGTAGTTGTTCCATTTCGTGTCTGTTGAGTTTTTAATCGTCACAGAAACTATTCTGGTTGGTCGAATTTATGGGACTCGACCGTGCTTGACGGTCACGAGTTTCTCAGATCTCTGTGCGGCCGCGCGCATTAACTCTGAGTAGACGACGCATTTGATATGGTTTGATGCATCGTGTAACCGGAAAAATAATACAAAAAATAATAATAAAATGACATAAAATCAGCGTGATGCGTGACTCCGAGGAGAGCGCGAAAGCTCCTCACCGGGCTGAACCTGCATGATGTGGTTAGCGCTGCTCGTTATCCACAAACGCTCCGGCCAACCGGGACCACAGACATAAACTTTACAGGGAAGACAGACACAGAGCCACATGCTGTGTTGAGATGTAAACGCCGCATATAATTGTTCGTTCACAAAGATTAATCATTCTCACCGCTCCACAACGCGCCTCTGAATTCGCTATAAGTTATTCCTGCGGTTCACATTGAGCTGCGCAACCAGAGCTAAAGCGGCAAGTTTTAAACTCTTACCTAGAGTTCTCCAGAGGATCATAATTCCTCACAGTAGGTTGATGTAAATATCCATACAGGTCAGCCTGAGTCCAGTTTGAGTGAAAGGAGCCGTGCGCGATCCCGCTGAGGTAAAGCAGCGGCAGCGCGCGAGGCAAAGCGCAGAGGCGCCAGCGGTGTGACGCGCTGTCGGGTTTAAATGCATAAACTATAAACCTATCTATTATAAACCTATCCTTAAGGATAAATCTGCTTTGCTAGTGAAATGCTGAGAGCAACAGAGACGCTTGCAGCCTGGCTTTAAAAAAAAAAAAAGAGAGATTTTTAAAAAAAAAATTTTTTTTTCCCTTTTAAAGTAAACAAGCAACGCTTATCCTGGCGGCGAGGCTAGTAAAGCATGGCGGGCCGCCAGGCTTATAATACACTGGGGAAAACCCTGCTTGGATGCAACACTTTTATCACCCTGTTGTTATGGAACAGCTGAGGTAAACTGGAGACCTCTGGGTTTTTCTGTTAGCTATGCCTCTTTTAGCATTACGTGGTTCTGTGTTTGAAGCTAACCTTTGACCCTGTTGTCCTTCCAGCCAGCAGCCAGCTGCAGGGGTAGCATACACTCACCCCACCACTGTGGCCAGTTACACAGTTCATCAGGCACCTGTGGCAGCACACACTGTTGCAGCAGCCTATGCACCCACTGCAGCTGCCGTTGCCGTAGCAAGGCCTGCGCCTGTTGCTGTGGCAGCTGCAACTGCTGCCGCTTATGGAGGATACCAACCAACCCACACTACCAATGATTATGGCTACCCACAACGCCAGGCGGAGGTCCCGCCACCCCCTCCACCAGTCACTTCACAGAACTACCAGGTACCCAACACACACGTCCTCTTCCTGGGCCGCCTGTGTTGTTGATGTGATGGATACCAGATGAATGAAATTAATGAACTGGAATATTGAGCTTTTAAATTTACAAAATACAAGAACTGCATTTAAGTTTGATGCACTTGCATAAATGTTTTGTCTTTTATATTTTCAGATATTCAAATACAGTAGGTTGACCCCCAGATGAGTTACTCTTCCACTGAGTGTCATTTGTCCTTTTTGGGTTGCTTTATTGCAGACTTTCATATTCAAACCATCAGATTTTTCCAATTAGAAATTTTTTTTTATATTCAGAGTTGGATATGGTTAACAACAAACCTATTAGACATTTCTCTGGGAACAAGAAAATAAGCAACCTGACTTAAAATTCAGATTTTCTTTGCAGGACTCTTACTCATATGTCCGCTCCACGGCTTCAGCTGTAGCTTATGACAGTAAGCAGTACTACCAGCAGCCTTCTGTTACAGCAGCTGTTGCTGCTGCACAGCCGCAGCCCAGTGTTGCAGACTCTTACTACCAGACAGGTATGTTTGCTCCTTATGCTCTTTATGCACATTTCTCAATGTATAATAATTGTTTGATCACCCTTGAAAATGTACATTCAGCAGTTTCTGCATGTAAGCTACACACTTGTTTTCTTTGCTGACCAGAGATGATTGTTTGAGCTCTCCATCACTGTAGTTGAATCTAAGTAAGAAGAAATCGCTTCAGTTAGAAATCACCTCAGTGCTTCACTATAGCACAGATGGGACAGTCTCTTTCCAGCCATTTTGCATATTGTGAACATTAATACTCAGCAATTTACTCTTTCATTTTAGAAGAGAAAGCAACAGTCTCTGGTATAGTTTTCTACTAGCTGTGTTTCCATTACAAAATGTGCGCAAATCTTTGTCTCTTTTCTGCCGATGTTGAAAAACACAATTTTGCAATTGTGGTTTTTCCATTAAATAAGACATGAAATTAAAATCACACATGAATAAGCTTTACTTGATAAGTCATTAATAATCATAACAGCAATGAATGTAAACAGTTACATAAAATATATTCTTAATTCAGCGATGGTGCTAGCGCTCATCAGAGGATGGCCGGAGTTGGAGCGAAACAGCCCTTATGCTTGGGAGTGGCTACGTATGTGGCGTTTTGGGGAAACTGTAGGCGTATGTTGCACACTAAATAAGTTGGTGTGTTTTTCGCAGTTTCTTTTATTGTTGAACACTGTTAAGAAACAAGAGCGACAGTGAGCGCCTCCGCTGACCAGCCGTTACTATGCTAAATTGCCTTGGTTCGCTGAATCAGGAGCACTCACTAAGCTCTATGTGCCCACTGGTGGCGAACTGCTGCAACTGCAGTTCATCTCCCAGCCCGAGCCCGAGGAGAAGTGCAGCTTAAGAGCACAGTCAACATAAGAAAGATAGAAGTCTTTAAACAAAATAAGAAAAGGGAGAGGGGTTCAATCATCTCTATGTCCTCTCTGTCACACTCTCCCCTCCATCCATCCATTTTCTTACACCCTTGTCCCTTAGTGGGGTTGGAGGGTTGCTGGTGCCTATCTCCAGCTAACGTTCCGGGTGAGAGGCAGGGTACACCCTGGACAGGTTGCCAGTCTGTCACAGGGCAACAGGACATACAACCATGCGCGCACACACACACACACACACCTAGGGACAATTTGGAGAGGCCAATTAACCTGACAGTCATGTTTTTGGACTGTGGAAGGAAGCTGCATGCACAGGGAGACTATTTATCGAACCCAGAACCTTCTTGCTGCAAGGCAACAGCTCTACCCACTGCGCCACTGTGCAGCCCACACTCTCCCCTCAAAAATGAAATGTCGTCCCGACATTCAGGTATCCTAGCTTTACAGCAAATAAATTAGCAAACATGTTGTTTTGATGCTTTACAATCATGTAAAGCAGTGGTCCCCATCCTTGTTATTACCGCGGACCGGTCAAGACTTGGAAATTTTGCTGCGGTCCGGGGGGCCGTCAGATAAGGCTTCTGCATGCATGTTGGTGTTCCTGCTAAAGCCTGAATATACCCAATTTGGGTTGTCTTGGCCCTTTTATCGCAGCCTGTGGGGTTTTCCCTTCCCTGACTGGGAACGAGAATACAGCCTGTTGAATGTGACAGGTAGCCAATCAGAAAGTGCGGTGAAGTCAGAACAGAGGGGAATCCCAAACAGCTGACATATCGCGCAACTGAGAGTCCGATGGATATCGGAGATTATATGTGGAAATTTTTATTTATGTAAAGGTCATTATTATATATTATTATGTTTACTCAGTTAAAAATGTTAACTATGAAAAAACGTAGTCACCTCCAAATCAGTACAGCATAGTTGCTCCTGCCGTGTGGCTGGACAGACGAACTGATCCAACCTGTTGTACTTTTATCAGCTCTGTGTGGTTACAGAGGATTGGAGAATCGGCCTACAATTCTTAAATCTCGCCGTCTAAACTAGACTTAAGACTCACAAGCTCTATTCATCTCCTCTCGCCCAAATGCTCTCTGACTCTGGTCGCTATGGTAACGTTTACATATCCCTTCAAAATAAGACACAGATGCGCCACAAAAATGAAGCT
>NW_015116609.1:5854-8890 GCF_001443285.1 Poecilia latipinna | reverse complement strand
TCGCCGCATGTTATGCAGAGCGGGCTTGTAATGTGGGACTCGCCTTTCGGTCCAGGATAAATACATTCTCCTGTCTCTTCTCTGGGCCTTTCTAACTCATTTTGCTGCTTGTGGGCTCAGTGTTGGCGCGCAAGTAACAGAGAGAATCCGGTTAAAGGATTTTCAAAATAAAAGATCCTCCAGACTCAAATAATACATAAAACGGAAGTATTTAATTATTTCTTGCGCGGCCCGGTACCAATTGGTCCAGGGACTGGTACCGGTCCGTTGCCTGGGGGTTGGGGACGACTGATGTAAATAAAGTACTTCTAAGAAGGAGTCAGAATGAATGTTCAGAGAGATGCTATGCTGTGCCCAGTCCGAAAATATGACATGTTTCTCCTATTAATGTCACATTGTCAGAGTAATGTCACAGAGTAAGGTACTTTAACTTAAAAGTAAACTCTACGTTCAAAACCATGGGTACTCATCTGTTGTTCTAACTAAAATACATCAAAAAGTAGTTAATCATGCAAATCATTCTAACTTTTGATTTACCCTGTGGGGTAATGTGTCAGTCTCTTCTTGGTCACTGGCAAGAAGAGACTGCCAGTGATAGTAACATGGGGGAGATTCTGCTTTCTCCATTTTTCACTCATGAGGCAGACCTGTGATACAGTATCCCATAGAGCAGGGGTGCCCAAAGTCGGTCCTCGAGGGCCGGCATCCTGCATGTTTTAGTTCTCTCCCTGGTTTAACGCACCTGGATCAAATGATGGCTCGTTAGAAGGCCTAAGAGGAACACTGACAAGCTGAAAGGTTGTTAGTACCACCAGGGAGAGAACTAAAACGTGCAGGATGCCGGCCCTCGAGAACCAACTGGACACCCTTGCCATAGAGCTTTGGTTTCCAGTCCATCCAGCAGGCAGATAATAGTACACTTCTTTCCAATCAAGTTGAGCAGTTTGTCTCTTTGTGATGGAGAGAGGAGCAGGGGCGGAGGCAGAGGGAGGGCTGGGGGGGCGTGCCCCCCCCCCCCCCCCTGGACATCTGATTGGCCCCTCAGGTGCCCCCCAATGATTGACATGTAACAGCACCGGGTCATTCCTATACATTATTTGGAATCATTCTAAGCCAACCTAATATCTAAAGAAGAAAAACAATAATGGATATATGAAAAGAAAATGTATAAAACTTTATATAAGTCCATGTGGTGACATATATAAATAGATTTATATCAGGCACGATGCCAGCCTCCATTATACTCAAACCCGTAAAAACAAGCTGATACTGATCTGCTGGATATTTCTCTTGTGCTGCACTGTGATGCAACTCGAAGGCTAAACCATTCCTCATACTAGGTGGTGATGGTAAAACACCAATAAGTGTTTTACCGTACAACAACAACAACAAAACTGAAGAAGGGAGAGGGGGTGACAATGTTTGTAGTTTGGAGCAGAGGTTGCGCTAAAGTTTTTTGTTGACCGTCAAAAAAAAATCATCTTATTTCCATTCTGTAGTCATCAAACTGAACATTTAGCCTTTTCTGTGCAGTGAGAACGTTTTTGAAATTGGGTAACATTTCACCAAATGAAGTGATTAGAAGACGGCAGAACTCTAATTGTTACCTGACCCCGCACTCACTCCCTGCAAAACCCTGCAAAAGCAGATCAGCTGCGCTAGACACTCCAAAGTCTCTGGTCCGTTAAAGCGTCCAGATCAGAGGTAATAATCTGACAGAAATTGTTCTTATATTGATCGATAGTGAGCTCCGGGATGTTCTCTGTGCATAAAGTTGAAACTGTCTGCACACCAAGTGGACAGCTATGCTTTATCACAGTCTGGACACGAAACCAGCAGACTGCTCTGTTCTTTTCAAGACGAGGGTGAGGAGGGAATCTGATATTAATTCAGTTAAGTTTTTACTGGTTTCGTTTTTAGACCACCATTAGCGTAAGCTCTATTTGTCGTTTGTCATTTGATGTGTCACTAATTGGAGCATAACGGTGGAACATTTATGCACAATCACTGTCCAGCGTACTGCGCTTGTTTCTTTCTAATGGACATCTGTTGTGCACTATAATTTCTTTGCTTCCTCAACAGTCAGCTGCTACTCCTCTATTTAAACTACAATAAGTAGATCAACACAATTTGATTGCACATTCTCTTTAGGTTTTCTGTGTACTGCAAACTCATTAAATGCAAACTCATTAGATGCCCCAGCCACCATCAGACAAATAATTCTGGTCCGACCCGGACCAGATTTTGGGTTTGTGCTTTTCCCTGTGCGTTCCAGTCGTGTGCTTTACTAGGATTTTTTTGCGTGGTTTGCTTCCCCGAAACGGACAGATGTTACGTCTGCCGCGCTCCTCCTGAGCGCCAATCTCCTTCTGGGCGTGGGAGGGTAATGTCTTCAGCTCCATTTGCTAAAACCGCAGGGTGAGTTAAGTTTAATTCTTCGCAGCGGTGGAGCGGCGTCCGCATTGGTTGTGCAGCAGACTGTGCATGTTGCGGTCTAATTAACTTCTTCTGCACCTTTATTTATTTCCTCAAGACAAACTGCCAGCTCCTCTGTTTAGACTATAAATGGATTAACAACATTGGATTCTCTTTAGTTTTCTCTGGTCTGGAATTAAACATGCCATTTCTACCAAAGGTTTGCAATGCACTCCAAAGCGTCCGGTCCATAACTCTTCGACATGCTGTCAGCTCCTGGTCAGAAAGATAAATAAATCAGTGATGTGAGGTTCATTGCTGGTGAGGCACTGACTTATGACTTGGACACCATGCATGTTATTGGACGTACGGAAATTTCGCGCAGGCATACAACGCTGGAGGGCAAAAAGACTAATCTTTTACATGTCATCCATTTCACATCGCGTTAACTCAGTGAAACTTTGAAATGTAGGTATTTCGTCATTTCGTGCTATGATCCACAGCAAAGTCATCTGTATTCGCCAAGCTACGCAGACTCGTTGCCATAGCAACTGACAACAATGCCACTTCATGTTTTAGGATTTAACACCAAAAAACATTCAAGAATTTTCCACACAGAAC
>NW_015116609.1:0-527 GCF_001443285.1 Poecilia latipinna | reverse complement strand
AAAAAAAAAAAAATCTTCGTATGCCCCTTAAATAACATATATATTAAATATGGGTTTTTATATAAAAAAAACACAAAAATATATTATCATATTTTACATTTCTTATTTCAAATTGCACTTAACATGTCCACTTCAAAAATACACCTGAACAGCCACAACACAGTCGTGTGTGATGCATGAATGTACTAACATTCATGCATCACTAATTCTTGTTTTAATGTAAAATGCTCTGTACCTACTGCCATCTAGTGATAATAAAATTACATGATTACGCCGCTAGTCACTACTACAGCAGAGACAGTCAAAGATGCCATTATTTGCAGATAATTAATTCGTTTTCAAAAAATCTTTTAAGACCAATTACCATAAGCACTTTGAATTGCCTTGTTGCTGAAAATGTGCTATATAAATACAATTACATTACCTTACCTTTTCCAGACTATGAGTGCACCATACTATAAACCGTACCTTCAAATTTTTTTGAACCCCCCCCTCACCCGCCTCCTCTGGAAACTTACAAATATCAG
>NW_015116608.1:39570-40284 GCF_001443285.1 Poecilia latipinna | reverse complement strand
AGATTTGAAATTAGACCAGTTCTAGTGTGATCCAGATGCAAAAAAGTGGTAAAATCAACATTTATTGAAGTTTCACAAATCACAAACATGGTTTTAAATATTCTGCTATTAATTGAAAATAATCTATTCCAGGTTTGAAGTGTCTAGGAGTTGTAGATTTGAAATTAGACCAGTTCTAGTGTGATCCAGATGCAAAAAAGTGGTAAAATCAACATTTATTGAAGTTTCACAAATCAGAAAAAGTTTCACGAATCCCAAACATGGTTTTAAATATTCTACTATTAGAGCAGAATAATTTAGTTCAGGTTTGAAGAGGCTAGGTCTTGTAGTTTTGGAATTAAAGCAGCTCCTGTGTGATCGAGACCAAAAAATAGGGCAAAATTGCCCTTTTTTGAAGTTTCACAAATCAGAAAAAAGTTTCACAAATCCCAAACATGGTTCTAAATATTCTGCTTGAAGAGAAGAATAATCTATTCCAGGTTTGAAGTGTCTAGCTGTAGTAGTTTTTTAATTAGAACAGATCTATGGTGATCCAGATGCCAAAAAATTGTCAAAAACTAACTTTATTGAGTTTTCACAAATCAGGAAAAAGTTTCACAAATCCCAAACATGGTTCTAGATATTCTGCTTGAAGAGGAGAATAATCTATTCCAGGTTTGAAGTGTCTAGCTGTAGTAGTTTTTTAATTAGAACAGATCTATGGTGATCCAGATG
>NW_015116608.1:31978-36230 GCF_001443285.1 Poecilia latipinna | reverse complement strand
CAAAAACTAACTTTATTGAGTTTTCACAAATCGGGAAAAAGTTTCACAAATCACAAACATGGTTCCAAATATTCTGCTATTAGAGCAGAATAATCTATTCAAGGTTTGATGAGTCTAGGTGTTGTAGTTTTTAAATTAGAGCAGTTTTAGTGTGATCCAGATGCCAAAAATAGTGACTATCAAACTTTCTTGAGTTTTCACAAATCAGACAAAGGTTTCACAAATCCCAAACATGGTTCTAAATATTCTGCTATTAGAGAAGAATAATTTAGTCCAGGTTAGAAGTGTCTAGGTGTTGTAGTTTTTAAACTAGAGTTGATTAAAGATGCGGAAAGTAGTGAAAAATTAAGTGGAATCGCCATTTAGCTATTGGAAGCTAGAATTGGAAACCAACTTCAGCTTCGTCTCGAACGCTGCATTCATAATACGCTGTTTGTCTTGAAAATTATGCAGCCTCACCAGCACCGGGCGAGGTCTTGGCTCGGAGGACGGCACCTGATTTGGAGTGCGATGCGCTCTGTCTACTTTAAGTCGGCCCGTTTTTGTTTTAATGTGGAGAAGTTCTGGCAGCCAGGTCTCAAAAGAAACGAGTGGGATTGTTGCCTTCAGCCTTTTCCGGTAGGCCAACAATGCGGATATTCTTCCTTCTCCCCCTGTTTTCTAGATCATCAGCACGCTCCGTCAGGTCCTTCACCCGCTTTCCCAGCGATTCGAGTTTGTCAATGGACGGGACCGAGTCATCCTCTATAGCTGAGAGACGGGTTTCAATCTCTTTTATGCGTGTTTCATCGTCTTCCAAATATTTACCATGCGTCTGTAAGAGCAGAGAGACTGGCCCGAGTTTCTCTTCGATAACTTTAGTGAGATTCACAGTGACTTCACTAATCACCTCGCGTAGTGCTGGATCCATTCCTTCTGACACGGTGCTAGCAACCATGTTAGCTTCACTGCTCTCCGGCCTGGGATTCTCCTCGGCGTCGACTGCTGGGGTTTTCCTGCGTGGCATATTGTCAGGCTGAGTCGAAAAATATCTACTAATACTCATCGCAGTTTCGCAGAAAGAGAATGAGAGTGTTCTGACATTATTCGTGGGGTATAAGTGGAGAAATATAGTGAAGTGGCGTGCTAGCACTCCAAAGCACGACCGCACCTCAAGCCGCCGGCTTCGTTTCTGAGCATTTGAATGGGAAAATGCGAAAATCCAGCGATTTTCAAGAAAAAAATCATCAGAAGTGGTTAAGCTAAGTAGAAAAAAAAGGGTACTTATAGTACAAACCACAGGGTGAAAATAGCAATATACCATAAATGATTTTATTATTATATATTATTTTTCCATGATGACAGGTGAGCCTCTGCCTCCCCTGACCACACGTCACTGCTTGTCATCCACTAGATCAGGGGTCACCAACTCCAGTCCTCAAGGGCCACCATCCTGTAACTTTTAGATGCGTCTCTGCTCAAACACACCTGGATCAAATAAACTGCTCATTTCCAGCCTATTGCAGAGAGGAATGAATGCTGGTGAGGGAATTCAGACATTTTGGAGCAGAGGTGAATCTAAAAGTTGAAGGATGGTAGCCCCTGAGGACTGGAGTTGGTGACCCCTGCACTAGATGGTGCCAAGAGGCTGCACTTACCTGGAGGCGTGCCTGCTGTCTGGTTTCAGCTCATCTATGATCAATCACCTCGTCAATTAAGAGTATGAGGAACGGGCTGCCAGCACTTCAGCACTTGTTTGCCGGTTATGGTACTCTGAGGCCCTCTAAGCCTGTGCCTTTGAGTTATCTAAGTTTGTTCTCAAGTAATATTTTTCTATCGTCTCTCCCTCAGGTGTTTCCCCGTAGCGCCTTGGATTTTAGTGTTTATCCCAAGTTCCTGGCTTTCTGGTTTCCCCTCGTGATGCTGTGGATTTTACCCACTGGTTGCTCGAGTCCCTCTTCGCCTCAGCTGAAGAATCACTGACAATTCCTGGTTTCACGGCTGGCAGTCAGATCGCTCCTCATCTCTCCTCACAAGAACTTACTTGTCTGCCCTCCATCACAAGCCTCTTCCATCTACCTTCAAGGAACTCACAGTCAAAATCACACTGGAACCTGGATCATCTGAAGAACCCCCACCTGCAAAGATACCACAACCCCAGAGAGAACAGTACTTCTCCCCCTGGCAGAAACCCACCACTTCAAGTAAGATCATTCCAGTTCATCAGAGTTCAACCTGTCCATCTTGCCATCAACTCCCCTTCTCTCTCTCACTGTCTTCAGAGTTCTGACGACCCTGGGTTCCCATCCACAGGACAAGAACCATACAATCTCATATTTTCATCATTGTCAAAATAAACTATCTGATTTCCTATTTGTATTTTTGCTCCTGTTCTCCCGATTGTGTTCTGTCTGTGGGTTAAAAGATGTGAACCCAACATGACAATTTGGAGCTCACAAACATCAGTGAAAATACTGCAAAAATAATTTGAATAGCAGCAAAAGCCAAACATGCCACAAATGACTAAATCAAAATGTACCAAAAGCAGGACGGACTGGCATAGGAGCTACCGAGAGACTCCAGGTAGATTCCAGCTGAGAGATGTGCAGCGGCTTGCTCTTCATGCAGGGCTGGCCCAAAGTAATACATGCTAGAAGTATTTAAATTAAGTTATAGATAAAACACTCTTTTATTCATATTGTATTTTTGTTTAGCTGCAGAAGTTTTACAGAATCTGAGCTGAGTGATATGTCACTGTTTTTGTACAGCTACAACTGGAAGCTTCCAGAGCTTCCAGTTGTAGCTCTTGAAGAAGAAACTTTAACATCTTTTCTGTGCGTTAGAACCTCGCTGCTTCTGAGAACAATTAAAAAAATAAAAAATACAGCAGGGGGGATTTAAAGTTGCCAAAACTGAAGAACTCTTGTCTGTTTTGTGAATGCAACATAAGGAGAATTTAATTTGGCCCGTTACCCCTCCTAAGAACCTCTGCGTCTCTCACCATGTTTAAATGTAGATTTAGTGAAGTCTGTGATGGGGAGCCCAGATTAATTGGTTGAGTTTAAAATAAATCACTGATTATTTGCTGTGATGTATTTGTGAACAACTCAGCTCAAACACAAAGATTACACCATATTGTAGCCATGGTAACACAACAAACTATTAAGATGATTCCTCACATGTTTACAAAGTAAACTAATTAAATCCTAAATGAACAATTTATTCTCTGTTGAATGCATTAAGTAAAATTTAATCGTATTGTCATTCTCTATAAATTAATGCTACAGGTTTAGATCTATGGTCTGTGTTACAATTCAACCATTTCTAGGGGCCCCTGAAAGTCTGGAGGGCCGCTACTGAGTTTTCTTTGCCTCTGAGATCTAGAATTGTAAGACTGGGATCAGTCTTACAATTCTAGATCTCAGAGGCGCTAACATAAAAAAAAGTATATAGAGTTAACCCCTTTGAGCTTTTTAGATCTATAAAGCAGTCTGCAGCCAAGTTGATGTAGAGGTTAAATAGATATTATTAGGGCTTAATTATGGGAGCAAATTTGCTTTATAACCTGCTGGTTATGAAACGGTAACATTATAGCTGTTGGGGAAAACATAGACATGTTTGCTTTGCATTGTCCCCATATGATGACAGTGATACAATATGGTCTGATTAAATATTAGATTCTTGATTAATTGTTGCTATATTGTTGCACAGTGTTTTAAGATCTTGTTCAATGTGCCCCTTTTTAACTTTGAGTCCCTGCCCCTCCAAAGGTCTCTGAATGGCCCTGGACTTTTTCAACATTTGTAGACGTAGGAGAAGGTTTGAATTCATAATTATCAGATGTGTGAGGTTGAAGTTAAAAAAAAAATTTGAGTAGAAATTTAATGTTTGTAGAAATTGTAATTGTGTGTGTGTGTACTTTTATTTTATATGTGTAATTTCTTCATATTTATTTATGCATTTTACCACATATTCACAAGTACCCAGAGTTACGCACAAATTTTCTTTTAACGGTTTACAAATCATGTTTCACAGACACAACTATCCAAAGTTACACACAAAAATGCTTACACGGATTACAAAATCCAGTATTAAACATGTACAGATATTTTGAGACTATTTTCACTCCATACAATTTGATGAAAAAAAAATTGTTTAAAAAATTTATATCTCTAGAGGAGAACAAAATCCTTCTTTTCCACTCTCCCCCCCCCCAAAAAAAAAAAAAAAAAAAAAATAATAAAATTATTAATAACTTCCAACCAAAAATTTT
>NW_015116608.1:21778-28783 GCF_001443285.1 Poecilia latipinna | reverse complement strand
ATTTTTTAAAAATTTTTATTCCTGAAGGAAAAAAAAAACCTTCTTTTCCCCCCTCCCCCCCCCCCAAAAAAAAAAAAAAATCTAAATTATGCAAGTCCTTATGACTTTCAACAAACTATATTCAATATAAATACAAATTCCTGTGTATTTTGTGACATATATTGAGAACACTTTTTCAATTGATATAATAAAATTGACGTGCTATGGGGTAGCAGGAATCTGTATCATTGTCAGATGAAGTGTTGGGTCCTGCTGAAACTTAAGGTGGCAGCACATTTCTCAATAAGGTCTGACTCTGGGAGTAGGATGAACTGAGACCAAGAAGAAGAATTGTTCCGTTTTGTACGCAAGACTAGTGACCCGTCTGCTTCGGTGAAATGCTGCATCACTATTGAAACGCCAGTGTTTAGTTCTCTTATTTTGAATGAAATGGTCGGAAGCTGTAAACTCACTCCCGGAAGTTTTTCTCTTTTTTTTATTTTTCCTGTTTTCTGGCTGCAGAAAGAGAAAAAGTCGTGCTTAGCTTAGGTTGATCGTATGTTCGAATAAAATCTGTAGGGCGGCCGAACTGACCTCATGGACCCGAACCGAATTATCCAGGCTCTGAAGGGCACAATCGACCCGAATCTGAGGTTAGCGGCGGAGAATGAGCTTAATCAGGTGGGGGAAGCAACGCTTATTTCTGCGTCTCTCTGCGTTATCAGGCCTGACAAAATAGTTGATGAAACTGATCCCAGGCAGCTGGAACAAAAGATTCAGAGCCATTCTGACAGGCAGGTGGCCCAGCGGCGGTGAGCCTGTGTGTTCGTTGAGCTGCTGTTCCACAGCTGTCTGGCCTGCTGTATCAACATCTCAGCATAGTTAGCAGGAAATACTCTCGGGAAGGGGTGTTTTAATATCAGCCAGACAGTGTAAGGATAGAATCAATGAACTAAAGGATATTCTTTCATTGCTGTCTAATTTCTATGTAAGATGTAAGACAAAGCTTAGTTACCAAAATATTTTTGGTATTTGTCACTTTTGTCGGTGTTGATGTGACTTTAGAACTTGAGTAATTCCCTTTGCCATGCTGTCTGGGCTCAGTCCTGATCAATGTTGACCCATTCTTCTCTTTTTTGTGTCTATTTTTGAAATCTGACCACTATTTATAAACAGGTTAAGATTTGGGCCAGTAATCTCGTTTTTGAGCCACTTATTCCTTGTAATGTGTGCTTCATTATAATTTGGTGGTAATCCACAAATCAAATCAGATGGTTGCCCATGGATGTCTTGACCCCACTCTTTCTGCATGCTAATGTTGTTATTCATAATTGTGAGGAAGCCCATGACCTTGTAGGAGAAGTATGAAATATGGGACTGAAATATGGGATGCACTATCAACAGCACAAAGGGGTAATTAATCACATTCATGTGATTAATCACATTCACTGTGTATGCATGTATCACATACTTAGAAATCACGTGGCACCAGGATGCACTGAAGAAAGCAGGTGAGTCAGAGATGGCGGTGTAATGCTTTGGGCAGTACCCTGGGTCTTGCTATCCCTGTGAATGTTACTTTTACATACCTACTCAAGCATTGTTTCAATCCAAGCATCACTCTTTATGAAAGCAATTCTTGACGTCTGAGGCCTTTTTCAGCATAGTAGGTAGATCCTGTATGACGCATCTGAATGGAGCGCTCCATAAACAACAGAGATCCATAGCAGCTCCACCTCACAACTTACAAGACTTAAAGAATCTGCTGTGCTACAGCACACCTTCATGGTTCTAATGGGCTCCAGACCGCCAGGTGATCAGGGCTGTTTTAGTAGCAAGGGTTTTTATAACTTAACTGTACTGTAAAGTTATCCATAACTTTCTCCTTTACTTGTCTGCAGGGCTCCTTGGTCTTCACAATGTTGTTTGTTCTCTAATGTGCTGTAAGGCAAACTTCTGAAAACAGACACAGAACAGCTTGATTTCGACTTTAGATTAAATTGAACACTAATGGACTCTATTCGACGAGTTCAGAATTGAGTTGGAGGGGATTTTATTCAGAGATGTAAATGTAAAGAGGGTGAATAAAATAGGCAGCACATTAATGTTTTTAACACATACATTCCTAATAAAACACAGTGAGATTTGTGAAAATGTCTATGATAAGAAACACACTCCAAAAATTAATACAAATTAATAATAATAATTTGCAATAATGATAATAATAATAATAATAATTTAAATCAAATCTTTATCTTGTGAAAGAACCTGCGAAGTTTCTCATCAATGTCTTTTCAAATTTGAGAGAACTTCTCCTTACTCAGGGTTTTCTGTCTTTTTTCTGTCCTTCTCTATAATGTAGCCAGGACTTTCAGGTTAGCTTGACAAACTTGGTTTTTACAGCCTTTCTGACAGTAATCATCTTTAAGAATGACCATGATAAACTTATAGAACCAGCTGGTAGAAGAGTAGAAGAATGTGCTAAGCAGTTTTTGGAAGAAAAGAAAGCTGGCTTCATATATAGGAGATATTTTCAACCAGATCAATACAACATCCTCATTTCTTACATTAAGGTTTGAAAAGATAAATGGCTTGTTTCATTCTTTGAAATATTAGATGGAAGATGGATGAAATGGTTCATTTTAAATCTGAGCTAAAAGTTCAAACAATCTTTCTTTCTGTGTTTCAGTCCTATAAGATCATCAACTTTGCTCCCACCCTGCTTCAGATCATTGTGTCAGAGCAGGTGGAGTTTCCTGTCCGCCAAGCAGGTAAGACTGTAAACTCTTCAGCTGTCTTTGGGGTCAACTATTTAATTTTTCTCCAGTAGTGAAAAGGTTCAAACCTTCCCACTAGTGGAGAATTTTTTTTTAAAACAAATTTTAATATGTTTTGCTGACTACAGGCAGAAATTAGCTTTTGTAGCTACAATCTGGCACAGCACATCGCTGGTTAATGTATGTTGTTCATTGTACCATTTTTGAAAAATTCATTCACTCATTTTGTGCTCAATGGAAAAATATTTTTATTTTGATATTCTTTCTTATGCGTTTCCATAGCAGCGCGGACAGATGCAGCAGCTCTGAGCTCCTCTCATTGTCAGTGTTTTTTTTGGTACAAACAGTACGTAATTGAGGACTTTATACAAACGCACAACATAGTCACATAGGACATTCCTCCCAATGGGCAGGAATGAGAAAACATTCCTGCCCGTTTGTGGGGATGCAGAGCTGGCACCTTGGCACAGTTACAGAGAGGGCCACACAAACTGCCTCTGCCCAGCATTTTTCTCTCAAATGCCAGGTCCCTCATAAATAAGATGGATGAGATGAAGCTTCAGTTGGCAGCAAACAGACTGGTAAACGACAGTTGCATTTTGCTAATCACGGAGACCTGGCTCCATTCATTTATTCTGGACGCAACTATCGAGCGGGCAGGACACACAGCACATAGATATGTTCTGTTCCATTGTGTTCTGTTGCTGGCATTTGTCGGACAAGTTGGACGCTCTTGACGTGTTGAATGCTCAAAATGCTCCAAACCACCCCACAACGGGCCCTCGATGCTCCACGTAGGCTTTGAATGTAAACCAGACGCACCTGTGAACTCACCATTACAATCGAAGGATCTGAATGTCATCCATCCGTCCATCCATTTTTTACACCTTGTCCTGGTGGGATTGGGAGGGGTGCTGGTGCTTATCTCCAGCAAGACACTTCAGGCGAGAGGAGGGATACACCCTGGACAGGTTGCCAGTCCATCGCCGCAACACAGGGCAACACGGAGACAGACAGGACAAACAGCCATGTACACACTCACAACTAAGGAGAATTTAGAGAGACCAGTCAACCTGACAGTCATATTTTTGGACTGTGGGAGGAAGCCGTAGTACCTGGAGAGAACCCACTCATGCACAGGAAGAACATGGACACTCCATGCAGAAAGACCCTGGACTGGGAAACAAACCCAGGACCTTCTTGCTGGAAGGCAACAGTGCTACCAGCTGCGCCATTGTGCAGCCTAAATCTGAATGTTAACAATACCTAATAAAAATTAGGTATTTTTATTAGGGGGTGTTGGTGTGATGATGTATTATCCACCCTCTCCAGTACAGTCTCTGAGTTTATTGTTGTCATGGCTACTGCTGTATACATTCCACCTGTTGCTACTCCAGCACAGCTCTTAGCCATTTGAATAATCTCCTGAGTCAGCAACAGAACAAACACCCAGAGACAGTGCATGTGGTCGTGGGTGATTCTAATCATGCTGATTTGAAAGTAGTGCTCCCTAAATTCCATCAGCACATTAAATATGCCTCCAGGGCAGCGTTTCTCAAACTTTTTCAGGCTGAGGACCACTTAACCCGTTTAACAAACACTTGTGGACTATCTAACTCAGGGGTGGGCAATCCTGGTCCTGGAGGGCTGGTGTCCTGCAACTCTTGGATGTCTCCCTGGTCCAACACACATGAATCCAACAGCTGAATCACCTCCTAAGTGCAGTCAGGTTCTCCAGAGTCCTGCTAACGAACTCATTATTTGACTCAGGTGTGTTGAAGTTGAGACGCATCAATCAATCAATCAATCAATCAAATTTTATTTGTATAGCACATTTCAACAGCAAGGCATTTCAAAGTGCTTTACATGTGTAAAACACAGTCATGTAACAATGAATAAACAAAAATCCACACCCATTTTCTAACCCTTTAGAACTTTTGTTAAAACACCGTTTAACTGGGATTCTAACCCTTTAGGACTTTAGTTGAAATGCCGTCAACCGGGACTCTCACCCTTATTTAACCATAAGCAACTCTGAGCAGGTGGGTTTTAAGTCGAGATTTAAAGGCACTCAGTGATTCAGCTGTTTTACAGTTTTCTGGAAGTTTGTTCCAAATCTGTGGTGCATAGAAGCTGAATGCTGCTTCTCCTCGTTTGGTTCTGGTTCTGGGGATGCAGAGCAGACCAGAACCAGAAAACCTGAGGGGTCTAGATGGTTGGTACAACAACAGATCTTTAATGTATTGTGGTGCTAAACTGTTTAGTGATTTATAGACTAACAACAGTATTTTAAAGTCTATTCTTTGAGCTACAGGGAGCCAGTGTAGGCAAGGGAGTTGGAACAAATTTATCATTGGGGGGGACACGTATCGGAAACCTGAAAGATCCGTAAATAGCTTGAGCAAAAATGTCAAACAATGGTGTCATCAACGAGTTACTCTAATCTGACCCCTTGTAACGTCTAATCTAACGTGTTACTATTAACAATCCAATAATCAGATTAAATTATCCAAGTCACTTTGTGTTTGTAATTTTTTTTTTGAAAACACATATTGTTGCTTTCTTCCTTTTCTGTGGGGAGATACGTTTTAACACCAGCGACACGAACGTAAATGATGGAGGGAAAAGAGATGCACATTTTTTAGCTGATGGACGAATTTTTCATTGAGTAATCAAATTACTCTTTCAAAGTAACTATGCCATCCCTAGTGTGATGGACTGAGTTAAACAGGAGGAGTTACAGGATATTAATTAGAAAAATAGGTTTTTTAAATTTTAACCCAAAGATTATAAATGACAAAAGGATAAACTGAGCTCATAAAAGAGGTCAAAGAAACAAAACTGAACTCAGGCAAAAAAAATGTAAAACTGGCTGCACAAACAAACATAACTGACCTAACAAAGAAATGACACACAGGGGTTTATATACTGGCTGATCAGACCAATTAAGACACAATAGGGATAACTAAACAGAATACAATTACAAATAACACAAAACAACTAACAGTACAGCTAAGTTTGGCTAAACTAAAAACCCCAAAAAATGAAAATCAAAAATATTAAATTTAAATACTAATATTTACTTGAATAGAAAACTTATCTAAATAAAGAAACTACAAATTCCCCCTGCCAGCAGGAACTAGTGGTGCAGTCCAATCAGCATTTAAGCCTGCTGAGCCCTGGCCCCCATCTTTTGTCTGGCCACTCCAAGGCAGGTAAGTACCGGCAAAAAACAAACAAAGTTAGTTGCAAACAAATTTAACTTTAAAGTTGATATAAATACATGTTAACTAAATGTGCGCGCCAACATAAAGAACAAATGTATCCAAATCAACTAATAAATGTTTTACCGAAACTAAAGTGTTGTATTTGAATGAAAAAAATAAATTGTGAAAACTAAATTGTGCATAAAAGACTTCTGCCTTCAGAGTGTGGCCATGGATTTGGTCATCACACCTGGTAATAGACCAACTACACTATATAGCACATGTTTGTAGGCCTGTCACAATAACAAATTTTGATTTATGATAAACAATATTGTTGTTTTGAGACCATTTTTTTAGTAATATAATATTAATTGCAAAATAATAATGCAAGAACACAATCTGAAAGATAAGTAAACTTTAAATTATAATGAACATTTAACACTGCAACTGGAAGACATTTCAAATATCCAAAATAAATAAAACGACAAATAAAAGTAATTTTGAAGTTTTTGTAAATAAAATTTTCCTTAAAAAAAAAGCTTTAGTTGATACCAAAGCTAGAGTTGCCACCTGTCCCTTAAAATACGGAATCGTCCCGTATTTTTATAAATGTCCGATAGACACGCCTATCACACACATTGTTACTAAGTGTAACAATAATAACCAAAATAAAACAGGAAATATTAAGGTCGGGTAAATTCTCTTTGCGGAAGCTAAAGGACCCCTGAACGCCACGGATGGACGCTGACCTAGAGATGGACACTACGCAGGTGCAGTGAGCTGCTATCAACCTGGATATTTTTAAAACGTCCTCAGTCCGATTCTCCACCGTCCTTAGAAGCAAAACTCCTCGTAAAGATATAGACGTGAGAAGGAAGACGCAAATCCCAGGCTGAATAATGTTAGTGAGGATGAACAAAGGCAATTAAAAAAAAAATGTGTCCAGCGCAGTGCAATACCAGACATAATCAGGAGAGAAACACAGCAGACCCTGATGTGGTAACATTTTGCTATGACTAAGTTTCTTATTGTGTTTTTAGTAG
>NW_015116608.1:17122-20564 GCF_001443285.1 Poecilia latipinna | reverse complement strand
GTTTAGTGATTTATAGACTAACAACAGTATTTTAAAGTCTATTCTTTGAGCTACAGGGAGCCAGTGTAGGCAAGGGAGTTGGAACAAATTTATCATTGGGGGGGACACGTATCGGAAACCTGAAAGATCCGTAAATAGCTTGAGCAAAAATGTCAAACAATGGTGTCATCAACGAGTTACTCTAATCTGACCCCTTGTAACGTCTAATCTAACGTGTTACTATTAACAATCCAATAATCAGATTAAATTATCCAAGTCACTTTGTGTTTGTAATTTTTTTTTTGAAAACACATATTGTTGCTTTCTTCCTTTTCTGTGGGGAGATACGTTTTAACACCAGCGACACGAACGTAAATGATGGAGGGAAAAGAGATGCACATTTTTTAGCTGATGGACGAATTTTTCATTGAGTAATCAAATTACTCTTTCAAAGTAACTATGCCATCCCTAGTGTGATGGACTGAGTTAAACAGGAGGAGTTACAGGATATTAATTAGAAAAATAGGTTTTTTAAATTTTAACCCAAAGATTATAAATGACAAAAGGATAAACTGAGCTCATAAAAGAGGTCAAAGAAACAAAACTGAACTCATCCTAAAATGTAAACAAACTGGCTGCACAAACAAACATAACTGACCTAACAAAGAAATGACACACAGGGGTTTATATACTGGCTGATCAGACCAATTAAGACACAATAGGGATAACTAAACAGAATACAATTACAAATAACACAAACAACTAACAGTACAGCTAAGTTTGACTAAACTAAAACCCAAAAAAATGAAAATCAAAAATATTAAAGTTTAAATACTACTATTTACTTAAATACAAAACTTATCTAAATAAAGAAATTACAAATTTTCCCTGCCAGCAGGAACTAGTGGTGCAGTCCACTTAGCACCTATGCCTGCTGAGCCCTGGACCCCATCTCCTGTCTGGCCACTCCAAGGCAGGTAAGCACCGGCAAAAGAAAACAAAGTTAATCTTAAGCAAGCAAATAATACTTTAAAGTTGATATAAATACACATGTTAACTAAATATGTGCGCTAACAAAAAGAACAAATGTATCCAAATCAACTAATAAATGTTTTACCGAAACTAAAGTGTTGTATTTGAATGAAAAAAATAAATTGTGAAAACTAAATTGTGCATAAAAGACTTCTGCCTTCAGAGTGTGGCCATGGATTTGGTCATCACACCTGGTAATAGACCAACTACACTATATAGCACATGTTTGTAGGCCTGTCACAATAACAAATTTTGATTTATGATAAACAATATTGTTGTTTTGAGACCATTTTTTTAGTAATATAATATTAATTGCAAAATAATAATGCAAGAACACAATCTGAAAGATAAGTAAACTTTAAATTATAATGAACATTTAACACTGCAACTGGAAGACATTTCAAATATCCAAAATAAATAAAACGACAAATAAAAGTAATTTTGAAGTTTTTGTAAATAAAATTTTCCTTAAAAAAAAAGCTTTAGTTGATACCAAAGCTAGAGTTGCCACCTGTCCCTTAAAATACGGAATCGTCCCGTATTTTTATAAATGTCCGATAGACACGCCTATCACACACATTGTTACTAAGTGTAACAATAATAACCAAAATAAAACAGGAAATATTAAGGTCGGGTAAATTCTCTTTGCGGAAGCTAAAGGACCCCTGAACGCCACGGATGGACGCTGACCTAGAGATGGACACTACGCAGGTGCAGTGAGCTGCTATCAACCTGGATATTTTTAAAACGTCCTCAGTCCGATTCTCCACCGTCCTTAGAAGCAAAACTCCTCGTAAAGATATAGACGTGAGAAGGAAGACGCAAATCCCAGGCTGAATAATGTTAGTGAGGATGAACAAAGGCAATTAAAAAAAAAATGTGTCCAGCGCAGTGCAATACCAGACATAATCAGGAGAGAAACACAGCAGACCCTGATGTGGTAACATTTTGCTATGACTAAGTTTCTTATTGTGTTTTTAGTAGACTATATTGATTTGGTTATTTGCTTATTTAATGTATAATAAAATCATCCAAAATAATACAGATGATCATTTAAAGAACAAATCATACATTAGATTAACAGTACTTTCTGTATGTTTTATGTTGATATATTTTATGAATTCATTGTTCAATGGTCATTTAATTAATGCACCAGACCCAGACCAGCAGCCATGGGCGGTTCTAGATGGGGGCCAACAGGGTACCAAAGAAGTTATACTAAATAAATGTCTTATGTTAATACTCAGTGGGGGATCACTTTTTTTTAACCTTCACAATTTTACTTTAACAACGAATTAAAAATTATAGTGCTGCACTTTTAGCTGCTGTATAGGATCACACTTTCCATCTGCCAGGGATCTGCAACCTGGATCTCTGGAGACATGTGGCTGTTTGGCTCACTTGTTATATCAAATGATGAAATATTGCTCTGTTTTTTTGTTTGTTTGTTTGTTTCATTCTTTTTCAAGTGTTGCCATGGAAAAACACTGACTATCCTGGCCCCTGTGGTAAATCTGGTCTAGAACCAGCCTCCAAACCTAACTCCTTGTTTATATAAATATTTTGGTAATACTCTGTAAAATATCAGAATGTTCACATAAATTTTATACTTTTAGTTGTTTGAGGACACATTTTGAATATTAAATCAGGTGTTATGATCAGTTACTCAGTGGTTTACCAAATACTTTTTACACTTGCTTAATTAAACGTATTTAAAGTATACTACTCTGATTAGAGTACAGTTTTGGAGTACTCTAACTGACCTATGAATGAACGGTTGTTCTATGGATCACTTTTTAAGGACAAAAAACACCGCCATAAAATATTATCTATCACTGCAGCGGCCATCCCACCCCATGAGAGTCGGGCGACACGCGCTGTGGTGAGCGTCCCTTATTTTGATTTCTGAAAGGTGGCAACCCTAACCAAAGCACCAACCTGAAAGTGTTTATCATACAGTTTTTGGTACAAAGAATGAAATAAAAAGAGAAACGATAAATCATGCCAATGGAAATTATTGAATTTGTTTTAAATTATCATGAGCACAGAGCTCGGTTCATTTTGAGAGTTGAAGCGGCACGTGCCGACCCCGCCGCATGTGCGTGTCGCAGCGCCTTGTGCACCTCTGTATCTTTGCAACTCGGTGCGGATCAGTAAACGCCATACCACTGTCTTGGCTCAAAAACGCTCAACCATGACTATAACTCAGCTTTCCAGAGAGAAAAAATGAGATGTAAGGTCGGCGGCTGGGCTGATACAATTTACAGTCTATAGTTAACTCACACATTATGAATAACGTTAGAGTTGTGCTACCTGTAACTAACTAGGCCTGTTGCGATAAACGATAAATCAATTAATCGCACAATAAATTAAACCTATCGACCTCAAACCTATCGGCCTGTTTTCTTTCTCTTGATGACACTGAATGAAA
>NW_015116608.1:7691-13628 GCF_001443285.1 Poecilia latipinna | reverse complement strand
GTGACGCATGTGGCTAGAGTCAGCGTAAAGTTCTGACTGAATGAAAATGATAACCTATTTATGTCACGTTAACGAAGAACAGAGGGTGAAGATGGTGCCAGATTTCAGGTTCCTTGGCACCTACATCAGTTTATAATAAACTGGGGGAAACCCTGCTACATCTGCTCTGCCCCAGTGCTCTCCCCCAGTACATCCTCCTTGCCAGTAGGTGCAACATGGCCCCCTTCCCTCACTCTATCCCATACCAGCCCCCTGACCCAACCTCCTTCTCCAAGGCAGCTTAGTTGCCCCTCTCGTTTCTTTCCCTCCAAACAGCCTCTTCCACGCTAAACGGCTGATCAGGTGAGGGCAGAATTGAGGAAGCTTCTTCCCCAAAATGGTGCAGGATCCGAGAGAGTATCCCCTGGTTTCTGAAGATCTGTGCTACCAAGCTCAGGGGACCATTACAACAAGTCTTCAACCTGAGCCTGCAACTTGGGAGCATGCTCACAGTCTGGACGACATCATGCATCATTCCTGTCCCTAAGAAGAGCAGACCCAGTGAGCTGAATGACTGCAGACCGGTGGCACTCACATTACATCCGATGAAGACTCTGGAGAGGCTCTTCCTCAACCACATCAGAATGCAGGTAAAGGACGCTAAAGACCCCCTGCAGTTTGCCCACCGGGCACAGATCAGAGTGGAGGATGCCATTATCTACATCCTACATTGAGACCCTCTGGACGTGGGAAGTGGCAACGTCAGGATCCTCTTCCTGGATTTTTCAAGTGCTGTTAGTACAATCCAGACCCCTGCACTTTTGGAAAAACTTAATAGAATGAGATTGGACTCCTGCCTGGTCATCTGAATTTCCAGCTACCTCACAGTTTGTCAGGATGAATAACATCATGTCTGACACTGTGGTCAACAACACTGGAACCCCGCAGGGCAGGTTGCTGTCACCCATCCTCTTCACCCTGTACACCTGTCTTCTGTTATAACTCTGAAACATGTACGCTGATGACACTGCCATCGTGGGGTGCATCAAAGACAACAAAGTGGAGTACAGGAGCCTGGTGAGAAACTTTGTTGTCTCGTTCCATAGAAACGGCCTACAGCTAAACACTTCCAAGATGAAGAAACTGGTTATTGACCTCAGGAGGCACAGAGGGAGTCCACAACCAGCTCTGATAGGAGGGGAACAAGTGGAGGTCATGCAGACCTATAAATATCTTGGCCTGTAGGGCTGGTCAACAATCTGGCCTGGACAAGCAACACAAAGCAGCTGTATAAGAAGGCCCAGGAGGCTGAGATCCATTAACATCTGTGGAAAGCTGCTCGGGTTACTTTACCAGTCTGTTTTCGCCAGCATCTTGTTGTAAGCTGTGGTGGTAGTGTCTCTTAAGACCTTTCCAAGCTGGAGAAACAAATTAGACTGGCTCAGTGGTCGATACAAGGCACTGAGCCTTCCATCTACTTGATGAGAGTCCACTCTCTGGCAACAGTGGCAGAGAGGAGAACATTACAGAAACTCCAGGCTATTATAGACAACGCCAGTCACCCTCTGCACACTGTCACCAGCAGCCAGGAAAGCAGAGTCAGTGGGAGACTGCTTCTTCCAAAGTGCAGGACCAGCAGACTGAGAAACTTCTTTGTCCCTCGTGCAAATAAACTCTTTAACTCCTGGTTACCAAGGTTACCTAACCCCTTATTGGGGCTAGGTAACCTTGAGAGCTACTAGGTTAATTGCCTTAATAATTGAAAAGGGTGATAACTTTTGGACTGTAGGCAGTCAGAGGCTAGACGAGTCCTCCCGCCACCAGCATAAATAGAATGCTTTCTAGACTATCCATGGAGTAAAAGCCCTAGGAACTAGAGACTTTCCCAACTCATTAACTGGAGAGCTGGTCAATAGTCAGTCTGTGAGGTTTGAGAGGGTTTAGGTGGGGCTGGGTATTGTGCAATAACAGACAACACTCATAAAAGTTTTGGCATCCTGATTAAGTTTGATGCTTCTAAAAACAGGATTATTAGGATAAAATGATGAAACATGATTTTAATTCGATACTCCTCACTGGAGGTTGGAAGGAGAGCTAACAGGAGTACAACAGAAAGAGGAACTATGCGATCAAGCTGTTAATGTACTTTAGAAAAAAATGTCTATCTTATTCATGCACAATGACATTAAAAATAATTCTGATGCTGGAACTGCTTTATACCAGATGGTTTTCTTTTAAAACTTGTACTTACTTTTTCCTCCCTATCATTGATGTACATTTCAGTGTATCAGAACTTACTGCAAATGTAATGAAAAGAGAGAGACAGTTCTCCAATGTTTTTGGTTGCTTTATTAAATCTCACTGTTTGTGTGTTCTTAGCTGCCATCTACTTGAAGAATATGGTGAGTCAGTACTGGCAGGACAGGGAGCCATCTGTGGGAGAGGTGGTTTTTCCTTTCAACATTCATGAGAATGATCGACAGCAGATCCGAGACCACATAGTGGAGGGTATCATCCGTTGTCCAGAGTCTATACGGTACACATACACACACACACAACATCCCTGTTACACTAAGTGCCTTCATAGTCCATACCATGACTTTAACCAGTACCAGTTCTATCTCTGTCTTTAGCCAGGATTTGAGAAATTGAGTTCTGCCTCAATATATAACACATATAGACAATGTGCAGGAGGCCAACATTTCACATTTTGGTCCATTTGAGGATGGCAAAGTCTATCCATATTGTTTGAAAAGACACATGTCTCTAGATAATATAGTTACTATTGTTTGTCTGCTATTCACTTACTACCACATTTCTTTTAACCTAGCAGTAACACAAGAGGAATTAACAACTGTAATACTTAACGCACTCTAAAGCCGTTTTCACACTACAAAGAACGGAACGGAACTGAACGGCACGGCACTGGTTCAAAGTAGGGCTGGCCGTGCTTGCATTAGAACTTCCAACCCGGTTTCACCCGGCTCCTTGGAACCACAAGAGCTGTGGTTCCAGTCGGACCGGCCAAGCGGGGCTGCTTAGAATCAGCAGCTGATTGGTTTAGAGTCAGTCGGTTGTTTTGCAGTCAGACGTTGATCGGTTCTAGCTGGTTCTCACTAAACTGTTCTTACTGTATTTTGTAAAGAGTGCTCTTTTTAATATTTTTATTATTACTTTTAATTTGCGATGAATTCCTCTCAATATTCTGCTGTTACCTGGTCCCATGATGAGATAATTTTTTTCCCTCCGCTTACTCGCTGATGAACAAGTACAGAACGAACTAGATCGGTCAACGAGGAATGAGAGTTTTCCGCCGCATCTTTGAGGAAAAGGCTTCGAAACCATTGTTTAGTTTCAAAAATAATGACGTAAAGTACAGCTTCGACGCCGCCCTCAGTTATATGCAAACACAACAGGGCTGCAGTACGGGTGGAACCAGACCGAAGCGTGCCGTACGGTGCCGTTCCGTTCCATTCCTTGCAGTGTGAAAACGGCTTTAAGGCAGTGGTCTTAAACTGCATTCCTCAAGGGCCAGATAAAGTTAAATAAAAACAAATGAATGCAAGTATATAAGTTTAGAATTTTAAAAGTCAATGAATTTGTATGGCCAGTTATTTCAGTTTAGAATTTTCAATAGTCCCTTAGGATCTTCAGCATGACTATCACTTGCACTCTATTTAATGCTGTAGTATGTAATGTTTATAAAAACAATATATTTTTTTACTCATTTGTTAAAAGTATCACTATTTCCTGGCAGTATAAGACAGATAATCTATGAAATAAATTGAGCTCCTCTGCCTTCTCCCTGTGGACCTGCTGTCATCTAAACAAATACATTGCTCTGTCAGACACAACCAATCCCGTGCCTTTGCTCTCTGCTTTGCTACACCTCAATGGAGCCTACCATGAATGCTCAGGCCAGTTAGCATGTTCTCCGATGACAGCAGAAAAATGGTTTTCTTGGAACATTCAGTTTTTTCTCCACCGCTAGCATATTTAGAAGCACAAACATGAAGTTGATTGGCAGTACCCCCCTTCTAACTATAGTTGTTTTTGACTGGCAGCAGTGCAATTCTTCAGATTCCCGAGATGTTCCTTGTGTAATCTCATGGGAAAGTCGAAAGAAGTCAGCCAACATATCAGGACGAGAATTGTGGACTTGCACAAGTCTGGCTTGTATTTTTGTGCAATTTCTGGATGCCTGAAGGTGCCTCGTTCATCTGTACAAACAATTATTGCAAGTACAAACAAGATGGTATGGTTCTGGTGGGTTGGTCTCTCTAATACTGTACCCAGTTCAGCTCATAGGGAATCTAAATCGGCTTATAAACAGTCATCAGCATAGGTTAGGGATCACCTTGGTGCTCCCTGAAAACGTGTTCCCTCCTGAATCTCCCACTCAAAAAGACCACCAGCAGCGCCAGTGCATGCATTGCACAGCATTTAGATATTTACAGCAACCAGTGTGAATACTTCACACCTTGTCACAATTGTGTAGGATTCATACTAAAATTTAGATTTGTAAAACTGAAAGAAATAAAACTATTGTAGGTCTCATCCTGGTGGTCATTGGGGAGAAGAATGACCTTGCAAAGATGATGGATGGATGGGTGGATGGATGAATTGAATCGTACTGAATTGAATCTGACTAGAGTACTGTTTCTGCTGTATACGTAATCTGATTTGGGCCTCTATCACAGACTAAATAGGACATCTTAGTTACCTCTTTGGGATTAATAATGTCCTTTTCTTTTCCTTTTCTCTATACTCCCAAAGAGCCCAGCTGACCATGTGTCTGAGAGCCATCATTAAGCACGACTTCCCAGGACGCTGGACCGCCATCGTAGACAAGCTCAGCATGTACCTGCAGTCTCAGAACAGCGGCACCTGGTACGGGAGTCTGCTGGCTCTTTACCAGCTTGTCAAAACATACGAGTGAGTAACCTGATTAAATCAGTCAGTTTCCCCTAAACCCAGATCTCTTAAGGACAGCATACGTCATTGGGGACTACAACATAGATCATTAGTACTTTGGGAATCTCAAAAATTCCCAGAGTGCTCTCTGAGAGCTTCTATCTTGGCCTAATAATCTCTCCAGGAATCTCTGGTCTCAGAGTGATTCATTCAATTGCTAAGAGCAACTCTGAGCAAGGAGATGACAGAAATGTCCATCTTAGTGAGAAGGTGTGGTTGACCCCGTTGCTGTGTGTGATGCTGTCTTCTATAGACTGGGATTTCTTCTTGTTCTTCTTATTCTTCTTCTTGTTCTTCTTATTCTTCTTCTTTTCCTTCTTCTATTACTACTTGTCTAAAAGTGGTTGGCAAACAACTAAATGCTGAATGGAGCATTATCACCACCAGCTAGAAGGGTGGACCAAATACTCCACCCCTTTCACCCTTCACACAGCATCAACATGTTTGATCATACTTTATTTACTTCATCAATATTTACATTTGTTGTGGGTTCTCGCATCTGGAAATTTTACTGTGTCATCTATTTGAAATCAATGTGGATGCTCGGCTGTCAATTGATTGCGATTGTCAGGTATTTATATTGGTCAGCTTGGACACAAAGTTACAAAGCATACTCATGTTGAGATCAATTTTAATACTATTTCAGTTTAACCAATTTCAAAGATTATTTTGACATTAGCTGATATCTATTTGGTAATGGGAGTACAGGAGCTGGTCTGTGGAACCTTGAAGGTGTGAACAAATTGCGCCAACAGGTCATGAGCCAATTAGTGTACATGGTTAGAAATGTTGATCAGATCATTTCCATAGTCAAAATGTAGTTCAGTTTAAAATTTGAACATTAATCTAACATTGACTTTTCATTACAATGTCCAGTCATTCCTTCATTTAGTATTCAGCAATAATGTCCATTGAGGATTCAATTCAATGTGAGCCCATGCATGGCACTAGTGAGTAATAAACTATGTAAGACCTGTGATAAAG
>NW_015116608.1:0-4692 GCF_001443285.1 Poecilia latipinna | reverse complement strand
CCACTGCTGCCACTGCTTCAAATTTCAGAAGGAGTCTGAGGTTAACTGATATCTCTGCTGTATATGTGGGCTTCAGGTACAGGAAGGCAGATGAGAGGGAGCCGCTACTGGCAGCCATGCAGATTTTTCTGCCTAGGATTCAACAGCTCATCAGCCAGCTGCTTTCTGATGCGACCATTTTTTCTGTCCTCATCCAGAAGCAGGTCCTCAAGATCTTCCATGCTCTTGTCCAGGTAGGATTATGTTGGTTTGTTTGTTCAGTCCATTGACATGGTCCACCTCAGAACTCATGCTATCTCTAACATTACTTAGGCTGATAGTCCGGTAGACTCGGTTCATTTGGGGATCAAAGTTGCGACATTTGTTACATTTTCAGGACTGTAGTTTGCATTCACACTACATTGTGTCAAACAACTCAAACTAACTGAAAAACCTGTTCCCCCCGCTGCCTGTGGTGACGCTGCACCAAGAACTACTGAAGGAATCAACACAAAAACCTCTGAAGAAGACATAGAGCGGAGGCCCTTTTTGGTAGGACTCCACAACATGTTACGGGCTGCTCCTGGGTCAAGTGTTAATAATAGCATCTAGTTCATGATACCAAAGAAACTTGTCCTTCGCGTCTCCTGTACTTCCTCTTGTCCTTAGCATGTCATGTATTTTGTTGAATTGATGGCGAAGTCTTTTTTTCTTAGTTCAGTACTGTGCAACTCTATGAGGGATTTCCAGTGCCTCCATTTTCACACTAATTAGCTTGAAAACCTCGTTTTTGTGAGTGGTTACAAGCAGCTGTGATATATTTTCTTCTGACCATATTTGTATGAGGCCTTTTATCTCCTCTTCACTCCATGTCTGACCCCACAAGCCATTTTTTCCGCAAATGGTGGAAACGCTCATTTAATGTGGTTTTATTGACATAGAATGCCCTGCGCTGTAGTTCACTTCCTGCTTTTGGAACGGTTTTTAGTCAGGTGGCATTCACTGTTTTCAACTGTGCAAAAGTTCACTTCAACCGGATTGAGACCTAGATTTTTAGGCAGAGCAGAGTTAATTTTTTTAATCAGTTTTGGAATTCAAATTTGCATTCTCACCTCCCAAAGGAATCGGACTTTCTAGACAAACAAATTAGAGTCTGATTCAAGACTAATTCTGGGCTAGTGTGAATGCACCCTTAATCCCCAGAAAAGTTAAACATTTTATCTGCGACAAGTAAACAATTACAACAGATTCATCTTTTCAGATTTTCATCAGCATTTATAGCAATAATGTTAATAATAATGCATAATAATAATGCACAACACCCCAATGAATTTGTGGCAATATCTGTGTCATGTTGGATTTAAGGCTTTTAACCCACATGCAGAACACTACATGGAGAGGTGAAGGTCAGTCAGTCAATAAAGTTTCTTTTCAAACAATGATAAATAACAAATATCTGGTCCTTGTGGCTCAGCTGCTGCCAGGATTTCTTAAAACTGAACACAAAGAGGAGAGAGGTGGCAAGTTCATGGGCAGTGGGATTTTGCAGTTCTTTAGATAAACCAGAAGGTTCTTCCTTGGTAAGAGTTGGGTCCAGTCCGGGGAGGGGTTTGACTCTGAGAAACCGGGGTCAGGCTCCAAAGGTGGGAACTGCTGGTTGGAGGGTGAAGCTACGTTTGAGGGCAGACAGGTAAGTTCTGGAGCGGCACGGAGGAGTTGCGGGAATGGATTTCCAGCTGGAGAATCCAGTGGAGGTAGGTTAACTGCAGAAGTGACTTTGGGAACTTGGGCAACCAGTGGGTAATATCCACGGCGTCTCGAAAGATTTCCTCCGGAGGATTCACAAGAGAAAATCAGTGGATTTCAACAGTAGAAACACAAACTCAGAGATCAACGGAGGGCTGGTGTACCAGTACAGGCAAACATTCTGGCAATGAAGTGCTGGCAGTCCCTTGCTCATATACTCCTCCAGGTGATGAGATTGGCCGCAGGTGTGCTGAATCCAGGGACCACAGGCACACCCTCCAGGTAGTGGTGCAACCTCGTAGCACCCTCTACTGGATAAGGATGAAAACAACAGAAAACCCACTCCAATACCCCGGTTCTCAACAATCTGATTTTAATCATGCCTCACTCTCTTCAGCACTGCCAACATTTCACCAGTTTGTCAGCTGCTCCACCCAAGAAAACAATGTATGTAGGTGTATGTTTCCAAAAAAAGACCTCCTCTGGGGAAATCTGACCATAATCTTGTTTTTCTCTGCACTGAATACAAACCCCCTGGTGAAGAGGCTATTTATTAGGAAGATGGCTGTTAGGAAATGGTAATAGGAAGCACATGAGGACCTCCAAGCTTTGAAGCAATCGATTGGAGTATGCTCTGCCAGCCACATGGAGATGACATAAGTGTTATGACTGAGTGTGTGCTGAGTATGGTAACTGCTGGTGGCCGTAAGCCACTGAGACTATATACACGCGTATAGTCGCAGCAGAGGAGATAGGAGTAGAGAGAGACAGCAGAAACGGGGCTGCAGGTCCGGTGTCATGGAAACAACCAAACAAGCCACCACTTCTGAATCTAAATCGCTCCAATTCCAGATCTCCAGTGTGAAAGAGATCTTTCCTGCCAACAGCCATCACCATCTTCAATAACTCGTTGAATAATCTGAATTAATGAACTACAACAACATTTAATTTCCCTTTGGTATTAAAGTATTTTTGAATTTGAATGAACTTAGTTTGTGGGAAAAATGGTTTCAGTTTATTTTTACAAGATTTTTTTAACAGTATTTTGTCAAAAATAATCAGATATTTTCAGTGGGATTAAACTAGAATGTCTGCTAGTAACTTATGACAATGAATTACCTTTGGTACAGCAGAAAGTTTGGGTTTTGTAATGAGGTTTTAAGGTACCAGTATTAACCTTGATGCTGTCCCACAGTACTCGCTGCCCCTTCAGCTGATCAACCACACTGTGATGACGCAGTGGATGGAAATTCTGCGATCCATTGTGGACAGAGACGTACCTGCAGTAAGACAAAGAAAGAAGTTTAAGCTATCTCTTTAAATTGTAAATTATACAATAATTTATATTGGTCCTACTTGACAAAATCACAGTAAATCTTCTGAATAATTGGTTGCAGTTGCAATGGAACACTCATTGAGTAGTTCAATGAGTGTGAATAAGGCACTGCAGAAGTTTAAAATTAGTTTTACCATGAAAACCATGTTGTATTAAAGTAAGAACTCAAATGTCTATTTTCATGTCAGTCACATGTACAAAACTCTGAAGCAATTTGTTTTGTTAATGGTGTTTTTTTTGTAACAGTACAACAAGACATTTGATCACGATTCTCTTACAAGAATAATCTTACACACAAACAGTCTTCATTCTTTTTTGTTAGCTATAGCAGCACAAACTCGTGCAATGAAGAGTTTTTAGGTCTTCCATCTTGAACTGAGTGGATTGTGTTTGTTAGGAGACTTTGGAAGTTGATGAGGATGATCGTCCAGAGCTGGCTTGGTGGAAGTGCAAGAAGTGGACGTTGCGCATCATCACTAGACTGTTTGAGCGGTAAATTTCAGAGCTAAAAAGCAGAGTTAGAGTTTACACAAAGTATGAAGAATCTGTCATCCTCATTTGTTTGATTTTAACCACAGGTATGGAAGCCCCGGCAATGTGACCAAGGAGTACCAGGAGTTTGCAGACTTTTTTCTGAAGACCTATGCAGTAGGCATACAACAGGTTGGCTTGTGTCATTGAGATGCTGTAACACTTGATAGACCCTTGAGATATTTTGTGCCACAAGGATTTTCCATTTTCTACCATTTTTGCTGTGTTAAATAAACCATAATGGTTTTGGTTTTCTCTTATCATGCAGGTCCTGCTGAAAGTGGTCGACCAGCACCGACGGGGTCAGTATGTTACTGCTCGGGTTTTGCAACAGTGCTTCACCTACCTCAACCAGGGCCTTTCACATTCACTGACATGGAAACAGATGAAACCACATATGCAGGTACATGTACCTTACTCATAGGATGTTTCTTTAGTTACATAGTAGAATATACTTTATTGATGTAAATAAGCAACATAAATATATATTAAAAATATACATATGTGATATTGTAAATAATTTAAATATAATTAAGTACAAGATAAATAAATACAATCACAAGAATGCACATGGGAATTTATTAATCTATAAATGAGTCTAGAGAAAACTTGGATTAAAGAAACTCAGAGTTAGGCATTTTATAATATGATAGCTTCAGGCAGGAATTACTTTTTGTGGCGCTCTGCATTTTGGTGCCATCAGTCTTTGGTTGAAGGTGTTACTATGTCCGGCGTGTGGTTGCTACAGGAGCACCACTTGTAACTGAACCACTGAAAATATTTTTCAGTGGTTATTGGATAACTGTTCTTGTCAATTAGCTTACCTCATTGCACAATAAGGCAATCCAAACCAGCTCTCCATTGTCAAGGGTCCGGATTTCAAGGCCTGCGGAACCCTCAGAAACAGAAACTGCGGTGTACCCTGCCTCTCGTCAGTCAGGTCGCCAGACATGTTTCCAGTCCATCACAGGGCAACACATAGACAGACAGGACAAAAAAGCTTGATTCTTGCATAGATTATCTCTCATGCTACACTGTCACAACATAGTGACAGTTTCAAAAAATATGTAAGAAAATATTTGGTAACACTTTATTTGAAG
>NW_015116607.1:25020-32654 GCF_001443285.1 Poecilia latipinna | reverse complement strand
AAAGAGGTTAGAAGTTTCCAGAATGACTCTCTGCACTGTGTGTGTGTTTTCTAGAAGAGGACATAAGATGATGGAGCTCATCTCCAGACTCTGAGATATTAAGCCCAGAGTCTGGAGTCTGTGAGTTTTAATATTTAGCTTGTTTTTGACTGAAAATTGCTAATTATGTGACTAAGATTTTATGTTAATATAAAAGGAAATCTCTTCTGGGTGAAGAGTGGTGATCTGTGCTGGCGGTCAGATACAAATAATTTTATAAGCCTAATTGTACATAAGCAGAATAATATATGCTTGTTTTCTTTTTGCAAGCAGCATACAGTACACACACAGGGTGATGTTGACTGATAATCTACCAGGCTTCAGGAGTGTGTGTGAGTGCGAGTGATGCATCTCTTCCAGAGAGGATCTCAGTTGGATAGTCTGGGCAGCCAGTGCAGGTGGAACTCATCAGCCTTAGTTGTTCAGTGTCTAAAGATAGTGCGGTGTTTAACCCAGTTACTGCAGACAAAAGCAGAGACACTGCATTTTTAGTATTCTGTGAGAAATATGTATTATTAAAAGCTTTTGTGTACATGAAATGAAAGCACAGTCGTTCATCAAGTGGTTTTATCTTATATTTAGATTTTTCCTTTTTGGTTTCACAAATCCTTTTGGTCTTAATCATGATGCATCATATAAACATTCTTCAAACTGACAAAATTAGAAAGTGGACCCTTGAATTATGAACAGGGAAGGCCATTATTTAGGTAGACATGGATAAAAGATAGGAAAACAATAAAATTGTATGGAAATATTTTCAGAAAATGGTCTCACTATTGATGGCCCAATATTCCAACTTGGCAGCCTGTGCTTTGAAATAAGTTTCCTGGTCGAAGCTGTCTTGCTTATTCTCTCAGGGTCTTCCAGTAGTTGGTTATGGTCACCAGTGCAGCAGTGGTATGTCTCCTCATCAGCCCCTTCTTTATCTATGTTAAGTTTACCTTTGATCCTCCTGCACTTTTAAAACTCTGGCTAGGGACCAATTAATATTGGGTGACCAGGGCAAATGCTACAGGCAATGAAGTATCCAGGGTCATGAAGAAACAAAAGCTGCTACACCAGACTAGGGTGGAAAAGATGAGGATTCTCAGAAGGGAATGTAGATCAGCTTGGCTATTTGACAGCCTAAGGCTATGGCAATCCATTTGCAGTACAGAATCATGCATTCCAGCTGGAAAGTGTGTGAATAATGATGTTTTTGTTGGAATTTCTGGTGAATAATAATGACAGCTTGCATTTTAGCAACAGTAAAAGACAAAATAAAAAAAATTATCAATGCCTAAATTTTACTGCAAGATCTCCCCCTACAGTACTCTAAAATTAATGTATGTTCTGATGTGATTTTAATATTTTCTTGGTGGTAATTATTCTTTTTTGGCCACTGAAAAGATTTTTAAATTTTATCCCCATACAGCTCGCTAAAACATAATATTTTTTCTTTGCAGTGATACATTATCTACCAGAAGAGAAACTTTTTCCTCAAGTTTATCAAAGATGTCAACAATGAAAGACTTGTCCATCCAATCTTACTTGTTGGAGCCAGAGACTCAGAGCAGGAGAATGAAGATGATGAATGCATTACTGTATTTACACCCTCTCCGGCCATACCAATTATCCAAAATCCATATTTTGGATAATGTGTTTACCATGAGGACTGTTTATTTAACGCTGCAAAATTTGCTGTGTATGCTCCATGCATACACAGCAAATTTTGCAGCGTTAAATAAACACTTAAAGAGTTAAATTTAATGCTGTGTCTTTTGTGGGTCTGAATGGTAAAGGTATTTTAAGGACTGAGAGTAGGTAATGAAGACACAAATGGTTGTGATGTCAATAGACAGAAAATGGAGTAGATGAGCGATATGGAAAGATTTGAAGCAATTCCATACTGTAGTCTGATAGAGTGTGAGGAGTCAGGCTGTTAAGGATGGATTCTAGAGAAGCACTGAGGAAGCAGAATAACTGGGAAGTTTTTTGAATATTGTTGAAGAAAACAGAGGAACTAGAGTTGGATGAGTTTTTGAAGCTGGAGCCAAGAGTCTGAATTTCTGAGTCAGAAATTCAGAATTTCTGAGTCAGAAATTCAGAATTTCTGAGTCAGAAATTCAGAATTTCTGAGTCAGAAATTCAGAAAAGCGTGATAGAGGGTCAGCATTGTTGTTCTGAGTTCCTGTAATATGAGCTGCTCAAGGCAGGAACTGGTGTTGGGCAGAAACCAGAGTAAATCTGTGAATAAACTGCACAATTTCTAAGGAGCAATATTGGCCTTTGTTGATGATTTCTACAATTAACCTGTAGAGTTGAATGTCATTGGGAGGAGTGAGAAAGTTGCTGTAAAAGAAAGATATGCTATTCTATGAGGAAAGAAAATGGTGCCAGAGATGCATTTCCATCTTGCAGGAGCGACTGAAGATAAGCATACCATGAGGAGAAGGGATGCTGACTGCGTTTGACAAAAGACTAGAAATGAAAGCTTTAACCTGAGAAATGATTCGAATGGCATAGTTCAGATGGCTAAGAAGTGTAAACAACTGTTGCTTGGAACATTTGTCAGTGAGTGAGAAGTTTGACAGGAGTAAAGAGATTCGATTAATCTTTTAGGGACGTAAAGATTTTTAGAGGGGTGAGAAGTTGAGAGTAATGCCCAAGAACTCTAAAGACATGCATGGGCTGATCATTTTTTTCTTCAGAAAGAGGGATGGCCAGCTCTGAGAAGACCTTGATTACAGCACTGAGTCTGTAACAAGGAGAAGATGGGAGGTCACTATCAGGAAGTCATCAAGAAGATAGGTCAGGCAAGGGAACTTGAAATTATTGAGAATCCAGCATGGAGCTTCTGACAGAGTGTCAATTATTTTTGACAGCTGAAAGTGAGGAAAACTGCAAAGAAAAAAGCTCCTTTCTAAAACACGCAGAAAATTACACCAGAAATCTGGGTGAATGAGTAGGATTTTGAATGCACTATTGATGTCTACTTCACAGAGCCAAACAAATTAGTTTCATGGAATGATCTATAGTTGCATATAGCATTGAAAAATAAGGAAATGGAATGATATTGATACATGAGAACCATGAGGATCTGAAAGATTTATGATCATAAAATACTCTGATCATTTTATGATCATAAAATACTCTGATTTTCTTGCCAGAGTATTTTTCATGTAACGATAACAATGGGGCAGAAGGATGGCTGACCAAATGGTCCTATCATAAGCCTTTCTTTGACTTCTTTGGCTAGAAGAGGGTAAACTGTGTCAGGATCTGAAAGAGCAGACTGAAGACTGTGACAGTTGTAGGTGGAGTCTGGAGTGATAGCTATGGTCAGGTGAAAACTGTGAACCCATTAACAAGAAAGTTAACAAACTCTCTATCAGGATGATGCTTAAGGAAGGAAATGAGAGTGTTCACCTTGATTGGAGTGGAGGGATGTCTTCTTTGTCAATTTGGTGTGGAAGCAGGATTGTGGGGACAGGAAGTCCTTGTGTGGGTGCCACCACAGAAGAAGCAGGTGGAGACTGAATAGCCAAGATTGTTGAAATTATTGCAGATCATCCTGCCTCTGTGATATGGGGTGGCACAGTCCCGACTGTCAACATCCTTAGGAGTTGGTATATTGACTAAGGGATGAATGTCTCTAGTTTTGGGGATAATAGAAGAGGGAGGGGTGGCAAGGGTATAGACAATCAAAGACTGAAGAAGTGCGAGATGAGGAAAGAGGGCAGACAGGGCTGATAGATATACAAGCAGTGGCTGGATGTGCGGGCAGCAAAAATGTGGCAGTACAATTTGAATCAAAGGGAACCCCAGTATGTCCACTGACTGAATTGTTGTAACTGTTGCCTGGGTAGTAAAAATAATGCAATCCTGATAAAAGCGATCCATGATGAACTCTTAAAGGTGACAATTTCAATCACATTCCTCTGTAAGATTTTTATTGCTTTAATTTGCAGAGCTTAGCAGGTACAGAACACAACAAGAAATTCCAGCAAAACAGAAAGAAGTACAAAAGTTGCAAAAATCACCAAATCATATTTCATTATCTTACCCTAAAACTGTGGCTGAGTGAACTTTTTGAATGTAATAAATCTGCAAGGGGACAGAGAGAGAGAGAGGCTCTCTTACCATATGGAAAGCTCTTTCCTGGGTTGATCCATTTGTTCTTTATGTTGAAAACCTATTTTTCCTGATGGGCAGATGTAGTGCCAAAAATTTAATTAAAAATTCTTCATCTCATTCTTGTGAAAACCTGTGAAAATTCTTGGGTCCAACAAAAAGAAAGAACCTAGCATGAAGTAACAGTCTTAAGAGTAAATTCAAATTCTGAAACTTCAACCTTTGGCTTGTGATTCTTGGTTGGCTTCATGAGGAATGCAGTTCTTCGGTCTGGTGAAGGTCTTCATGATCTCTTCTTTCAATAAACACACAAAGTCCCTGAGACACAATATTAGCAAGTGCTTTTGCTTTATACTGTTTTGAGCAATGCCTTCATAACTTTTGGATGAAACATAAAATTCATCTCTCTATACTGGAAAATTTCTCTTTTTGCTGTTGAAACTCCTGTGACAATGTCCCTCTGCTGCCCTCTGTACTCTCTGTCTGAAACAACGTCCCCTTTTTTCACACCACATCTGAGTCATCTTATGTCCCTTATCTTACAGATGAATACATTTTATAGATTTGCAATCAAAACATCATTTAAATAACAATGTGTGAATGCACCGTGGAGCCCTATGTTGGCGGCATGTGGGAGTGCCACTGGACCGCGATTGGTGGCAGTGTGTGGAGGATATGCTGGAAGTGCCCCGGCCAATGGTTCCTCTGACCCACGCAGGAATAATACGGGGCATTAGGGTTCGAGACCGGCAGCATAGTTCCAGTAAGAAACCGTAGAACCAACAAACATAGCAAGTACAGGTGAGCTTAAATACACTTGTGGGGATAATCAAGTAACAGAAAGCAGGTGTGACCAGTAACGGGTAACACAAGGACTAAATTAACCAAAGATAAACTTAAACCATGATAATCAGATAATGTCAGAATCCAAGAACCTGCTCTGTGGGGTACTTCAGGGCTAAGTATTAGGACATATTATCTTTCTTTTGTATCTTTACCCTCTAGGTGCAATACTAATGCAGTTTTCATGTGTTTTATCATTTCTATGCGGATGATATTCAGCTATATTGTTCCTTCAAACCTTCTGAATATTACAAATTGTTTGGTATTAGCAACATCAAATAGTGTCTCTCAGGTATTTTTTGCAGGTCAATTGATATAACACTGAAATATTAATCCTGAGAAACAAATAGCAGAAATCAAGCAACACCTTGGTGTATAGGTCTCTTCTGCTAAACAGAGCCTCAGAAGCCCTGGTATTATTTTTGACGTCTTCGCAATTTCATTCTCACGGGTTTATCAGAAACTGTTTTTTTTTTAATACAAAATATTTCTGGATCTAAATCTCTTGAGTCAAAAGATGAATGAGCAATGATTATACTTTTATTTAATCTCAACTGGAGTCCTTTTATGTGTTTTAATGAGGAGGATCTGGACAGTCTGCAGACAGTTAAGAATGCTGCTGCTCTAAAACACTCCACCACTAATGTTTTTTGGCCCCTTCTTTTTCCAACTTTACTGTGGACCAGTGCAGAAAGTAAGGTCCATAAAGATAAACACAAGCAAATCTAATGTGGCAAACTGTCTCCTAATCACCCTACTGTTCTCAATTATATAAAAAAAGCATAGGGGTAAATTAAACTGGAGACTACAAGCCAGTCCTTTGCTATACAACAGTGTCTGAACTCAAATATATACTTTAGGAAAAATTGTCTAAAATTCCTATCAACACACTCCTACACCTTCTGGAAAGTGTTCCAAGCAGGGCTGAAGCTGTTTAGCTAGGAAGGATGAACAGTAATTACATTAAATAGAGTAAGACTGGGGTGTCACTCAGCTTCAAATTTCTACACAGAATTGACCCAATACTTTTAGCAATGTACAGATGGTTAACTGACAATTTTGGAATCTGGAGTTGTCTAGAAATCTCACAGAGGTCTTTGTAGACCTTCACTGAGCTCTGTGGACTTTCTTATTGTCCTGAATATTAGCCTGAGAGTTGTCAAATGTCAGTCCTCAAATAAATCATATTCATGCTGGTAAAGATAAACTACTTGCTGAACTGAAACATGATCACTAAAACACAGTTAATTGGCCCTGTCAACCAAGCTGAAAAGGTCTGCATGGTTCATGAACTAAAAAAAACTGACTCCTAAAAGCAAATGGCAGTAGAGTAGGAGGCAGTCTCTTAAAGATGATGAGAGTGGAGTGTACAACATGTACAACAGGAAGCAGAGCAATGCAAGCCAGGATAAAATAAATTCAACAAAAAAGCTGACAGAGAATGTCAGCTTTTTGGTTATTAGAAGTTACAAAAACTAACTGTATGAGCCTTTAAGCTGTTTATCTCTGGTGTTAAAAAATAACAAGAAGCAGATTTGACACCAGGTAGATAATGAACCTGTGATGGACAGACAGTGGAGGACATTTTGCACAATCTACAGGCTGCAAGTTGCCAGCCAGGGACAGAAAACAGTAGGATGCCTCAGAGTCAGCTTTGACCTTTAAATTAGATAATGATGGTGAAAAACACATCTCCAGAATTAAAATATTATAATCTTAACTGCCTAGCTAGTTTAAAGATAACTAAATATGTTATTTATTTGTATTTATTTATTTCAGACATTTTTTTACTTTTTCATACTCAAGTCAAAACACACACTATGCTAAAACACAACAAATGCAGCCCTCTTCCTCCTGTGTCACTTCCTGGGGCCTACAGCAGAGCTGATTGACTCGCCAATTGTCGGCTCCACCAATCCCTGGCGAGGCCTTCCTTTTCAAAATCCACCATGTTTTATCAGAAGATGCAACTGATTCTTGAAGACAGCTTGCCACTTTGCCAGGTGTTTGATAGCATTGTCTTACTGGTCCAGTTTTATTTTGCTAAGATCTTTGATTTGCAACTCTGATTTTTGTTTTGGTGTCTTTTGTTTTATTTAATGCTTCTGGTTATAAAACCCTAACTTTTGACTATTGTCAAATTTCACTTTTTATTTTGTTAAACCAAACAATAAACCCAAAACTGTTAAACTTTTAATGTCTGGGTTTACTTCTCCTTCTCCCTGGCTGAGCTGGATTGTAACACCAAGGTTATTCAAATTGAAGTATATATCACACAATGTCTGTCAAGTTGCTTTGATAAAAGTACTAAAAACTGACTGTGGAATATTTAGTAATGAGGAATTGTGATGAGCAGTGAAGCTGTAACTCACTGAGCTCCTGAGAGAAACTTATTCTTTTTCAGTTGTGTGTAGAAACAGTCTTTGCACCTATTTTCTGGATGCTCTACGCCAGTGGTCCCCAGGCCCGGTACCGGTCCGTGGACCGATTGGTACCAGGCTGGACAAGAAATAATTAAATATTTCCGTTTTGTGTATTGAGTCTGGAGGATCTTTTATTTTGAAAATCCTTTAACCGGATTCTCTCGGTTACTTGCGCGCCAACATTGAGCCCACAAGCAGCAAAATGTGCAAGAAACA
>NW_015116607.1:21632-21887 GCF_001443285.1 Poecilia latipinna | reverse complement strand
AAGTTTCTTTGCAAAAGGGAAAAGGCCCAGAGAAGAGACAGGAGGATGGATTTATCCCGGACCGGTAGGTGAGTCCCACATTTCAAGCCGCTCTGCATAACATGTGGCGACCGGCTGCTAATGAGGCAATGAAGCTTCAAACTGCTTCGTCACGTAGAGACCAAGAACGCTGTGCATATAAGCAACACTTCGGGTGTCATTGTCTCCCATCACTCCCTGATGTCTCGTTGCAGAGAAACAAGCTCAGGGCTCCCG
>NW_015116607.1:11053-18388 GCF_001443285.1 Poecilia latipinna | reverse complement strand
TCTTTGGAAAGTTTCTTTGAAAAGGGGAAAAGGCCCAGAGAAGAGACAGGAGGATGGATTTATCCCTGACCGGTAGGCGAGTCCCACATTACAAGCCGCTCTGTGTAACATGCGGCGACCGGCTGCTAATGGCTTCAAACTGCTTCGCCAAGCAGGCTGTGGATATAAGCAACACTTCGGGTGTTATTGTCCATCACTCCCAGATGGGACCGTCTCGTTGCAGAGAAACAAGCTCAGGGCTCCGTTAGTCATTATCCTGAGTCAAAATTTTCACGAAAGTAAAATGTTCGTTTTTGTGGCGCATCTGTATCTTATTTTGAAGGGATATATAAACGTTACCATAGCGACCAGAGTCAGAGAGCGTTAGTGGTCGAGAGGAGATGAGTAGAGCTTGTGAGTCTTAAGTCTGGTTTAGACAGCAAGATTTAAGAATAGTCTCCAAACCTCTGTGACCACAGAGCTGATAAAAGTACAACAGGTTCGATCGGTTCGTGTTCAGCCACACGGCAGGAGCAACACGAACCGATTCCAGTCACAAACATCGCGATTCAAGAGGATAATCCAGTAAAACCCCCAACATAGCGGGAATTTAGAACAACCAAACACGGATGGTGATGTAGCAGCAATAGTGATAGTTTGTGGACTCATTTTAAGAGAAAAAAGACGTAACAAAAAGAAAAGGCGGTGGATAAAAGACGACGGAAGCAGCCGCTCTATTTGCTATGATTTGGAGGTGAATATGTTTTTTCATAGTTAACATTTTTAACTGAATAAACATAATAATATATAATAATGACCTTTACATATAATAATAAACATTTCCACATATCATCTCCGATATCCACCGGACTCACAGTTGCGCGATATGTCAGCTGTTTGGGATTCCCCTCCGTTCTGACGTCACCGCGCTTTCTGATTGGCTACCTGTCACATTCAGCAGGTTGTATTCTCGTTCCCAGTCAGAGTAAACCCCACTGGCTGCGATAAAAAGGCCAAGACAACCCAAATTGGGTATATTCAGGATTTAGCGGGAACACCAACATGCAGAAGCCTTGTCTGACGGTTCAGCCCCTCCTCCCCCTGGCCGCAGCAAAATTTCCAAGTCTTGACTGGTCCGCGGTAATAAAAAGGTTGGGGACCACTCCTCTACACCATTGAAGTGATTGGAACTAATTAATTTGGTGGGTGACCCAATACCTTTGACTGAAGAGTATCACCCTGTAGGGATCAGGAAAAGCCCAATATTAATTCAAACTTGCCTGATTCCTGATTCAAAAGTCCTTGTGGGTAGATTCTGTGTAATCACCCAACCTTGGAAAACACACAAAGTTATGAAAAGTCTAAACTGAATATGAACCTTATCACGAGTGAATGTAAACTTCTATCCACAGCTAGAATAAATCTTCCCTTTATACCAACTCATAAGCTTGATCTTAAATGGTACTCCTCAAAATTTCACACAGGCAATGGATTTGTTTCCATGACAACTCACTGGACAGATGTGAAGTGATCATGAATATCCAATATATTCATTGAAAATACAGTAGTTTCACATATTTTAGATGTGAAACTAGTTAGTCTACAGATGGATAACTTTTTTATGTTGGATAAATGACATAAAAAATCTTTTTCTGTAAGACCAGGAGATTTTTTTTATCCAATTAGAACCACATTAATCCAAAAATAAATAATCTACCATAGCAGTTAATCAAACTTACTAACAAATAATTTTAAAATGATGATGGTCTAACAGAAAATAACCTACATCCTGAAATAGCTAATTTAGGTTTTATTAATTATTTTTTATTGTGAAATATTTTTATTTTTATGTCCTCTTTTATGACATTCATCCAGTCATCCAGAGCTGCAGGAGTCTGTTCATCACCCACTTATTCAAGTCAGGTGTGGCAGAAGGGAAACACCTAAAACATGCAGGACAAGAGTCCATGAGGACCGGGATCTAAAGCCATGACTCACAAACTTTGGCACATTCACTACTTTAGATTACATAAGCTCCCTCTTGTGGTTGGTGAAAGAAATGTTATCATTACATTCAAAAGGCTGGCTAATACTCATTCATACCTTGTAGCTGCTGTTTGTTTGCTGTGACCATAACCCAGTTAAAACCTTGCTGATCATCTCATGACTGTTTTCATAATTTATTTGGATCAACTACACATATAATCATTCTCAGATGGTGAATGTTCAGACTGCAGTATTCTAAGCTGAACACAAAGTGTGCTTCTGGGAAACCTGGCAGACCTGAGGACAGAGGAGGAAATTCCTTTCACACAGATCTCATGTTTGAGTGAATGTAGAAAGATGGCAGCCTAGAGAAAAAATGTGAAGTGTCATTTGTAGTGCCTTAAAATTATTCTAGTGACATATTACACATGTATTCTCTTTGGGACCTTTTTGTGTTTACAATGAGATACCTGCTTAAGACCTGCAGATCTTTATGGGGTCTAAAGCATTTATTTTAAACTAAGGCCTAGTAGTTGTGTGCCAATCAGAGTGAGGGTTAGGCATGTCATGGTATAGAAAGGATCATTTTTGCCTGCCTCCCCAATGAGAAAAGAGCTGCATGGTCCTTCATTTAATTAATTCATTATCAGTGATAGAGACATGGGGTAATTCCTCCATTTATTCTGGTGCTGTACAACCTCCTGTAGGCAGATGTTAACTATTTCTTATAGTATTTGAATGTGATTTTTATGGTTCTTGAAGACAACAGGGAAAAGTTGATAAATAAACCTAATAAAGAACAAATAGTGTTTTTAGATCGTAGAAAGTTGTTTTAAAGTAATATAATTTCATATTGGCACAGAATTTCAATTCACTTCCATTTAGCCTACTGTTTAGCACCAATTTTCAACCAAACTTAAGACACTTTAAAGGAGAAACACTTCCTTAGCCAACCCAGTTGTTTAGAAATCCAGTTTCCTAAAAAGTATTCAGTTTAATTGGATTTATTCATGCCATTTAGATTTAGTTCTGATTATTGGTTTACAGAGACCAAAGACCAACAATTATTATTGGTCAGTTATTATAATATGAAAAATGCATAGACATTTTCCCTCCATCTCTCTTCATAGAAATGTTAAAACAACTGATGCAAACAATGGTCAGATTCTAAAAATCAATTTGATCATTCTAAGGTACAAAGGTTTAACCAGATTTCAACAGCTTGCAAAAATAAATAATTAATTAAAATTTATTTAATTTATCATAGTTACAATCTTGTGTTGTATAAACGAGCCTTTTAAAAAATGTTGCAAAAAATGTTCATAAATGCGGACTCTGTAATGCATAACAATCTATGCATCAATATTTTTTATGAAACGTGATTAAACATAGCTTTATGCCATTTCATCCTCAACAAGAACAAATTCTAAATTCAGGTCACCCAGGTAAAAATGTATAATTCTTGATCATATCTCACTACCTTAATATTTTGAACTAAATTCATAGCAAAACAGCATTAGCCTATGGCTTATCCTTATGCTTTTATTCTCCCTGTTTATGAGGTCTTTGACCTCATAAACAGTCAAAAATGAAAAAAGCTGGAAGTTGAAGTTTTCACTGACATAAGCACTCACTCATTGTATTTTAAATAATATATATTTTACACGTCTATAACTTGAATTAATTCACCTTTACTCTCCATAGCCTTACATACAAAGCAAATCCAAATGATAGAGTTTAAAATAATTATCTGCCTAAATCACCAATCAGACACTGAGCAGGTGCCTCCAGACAAAATGCTGCTACTTTTTCTTTAAGAAACATCCTCAGTTTATCCCTATATAATACTGTGTGCATGTTTGGTTTGCCCAAATCAGAGTTCTGTTCAATGACATTAAGATGAGCTTCGTTCTTATTATCATGTTCTCCACTTAAAAATGGGATGGTTCAGTTTTAAGGTTCGCAGAAATCTGAGCTCCTCTCATGAATTAGTTCTTGCACAACATTGTTATAAATATTAGCTATATGTCACAATTTCTCACAGTAATATATTGACTTTCTTATCAGCAAATATTGTTTGAAGTAGCATATACAGTTAAACACAAAATAATGTAAATTTCTGCCTAAATTCTGTGCAGTATTTTACTGTACTGGTGCGTCTACATCAAAAGTTTTTTAATTAATTCACATATGTGACAAGTGTCCGTTTTTGAATGCCTAAATACACAAAGCACCCAACATTCAGACTGTTCTAGTTTTACAAGCAGAAAAGACACTTTAAGCTGATTTTAGTTTTATTATATGTTTTATGAAGCTCATAATTGTCATGATGTTGGTAGTGGAGAGGTGGACCCAAATGCAGAGAGATGGAGGCAGCAGATGAGTTTTTTTTTTTATGATTTAATGTAGAATGGTTGAAATGATGATGGGCACTCACAAAAAATACAAAATCCAAAGTAGCAACAAAACTAAACCCAAAAGAACATCAAACCAGGAGACAAAAGGGGAAAACAGAAAAGCACAGAGAACTGAGGGAAATGAACTCGAGGATCTGACGAGGAATGGAAGTGAGTGAGAGGCTTAAATATTGGGAGGTAGAGAGCTAGACAAAACCAGGGCTGATGAGTTTAATTTACTGCAGGTGGGAGTGGTTGGCACAGGAGCCAGCTGAGGGGCTGGGAGAAGGTGGCACAGGGAAGCTAAGAAGATCTTCTGGGGAAAACAAAAGGGAGGAAACGGGGAGCTGTTGACAACTGCTGAGCAACTCGGGGTCATTAGAACAGACATCAGGTCATAATGTCTCCAAGACAGTGATGGATATGAGATCATCTGTCTAAGAAGTCAGCCAATGAGACAGGCACAGCAACAGTGCTAGCCAATGCACCAAAAGGGTGGATAAACCCTATAAAAGGTGAGTGCAAAAGAGGAACCTTTGGTTAGATCCTCCGGGCAGCTTCGAGCCAAGATCGAGATGGACAAAGAACTCCGCAGCTGAAGAAGAGCCGGGGCCACAGAGCCGAAGACTGTTCTGCGCATAGGGACCAACCCGTTAGCCCCACAACATGTGGCTTCAAATTGCATTTCTCTCATCACCTGGGTTCGGACCCCAAAGACAAAGACCAAGGCAAAGATGAAGATAAAGACAAAGATGAAGATAAAGGCAAAGACAAAGAACAAGGGAAAAGAGGAAGAACCGGTGCCTTCCCTCAGCTCACCTACATCTCAATGGACCAGAAAGCTCGTGAGATGAGGAGATGGGAGCTACATAGCCGCAGGATAAGAAGCTAAGGACTGCTACACACAAGAGGAAGTCACCCTAAGACCCGAGAACTGCTGCTCTAAATCAGTATTCTTCCTGCCAGCACCCAAGTCCTGTGTGACCTCAGCATCGAAGCCGAGATGAAAGCTCATCAGACCTGCAGAGATCCCTTCGTCGATCAACCTCCTCCTCCTGCAACACCTTCTTCATCATCAGGCCAGTTCTGGGGTTCAAGATGCCGGTACTCCGTCCGTCTCTCTCAAAGGTTCCCTTTCTTAGTTCTCAGTGTCAGCATTAGGGAAAGAATCTTGATGATTGATTTTACTTATTTGATTATTTCTGCTACTGAATTAAGCTGTACTGACCCTTGCAAAACTGCCTTACTAATAAAATAATTCGCATTAAGAAAATCTGAAAGATGTTGTGGACATTCAATTAATGAGTCACCTTAAAGTTCTTTGATGGTTGTAAAATAGCTATGAAGTTTGATTCTGGAGAGGAAAAGGTGGGAAATGTTTGATAGGTTGCTTTTAGCCCAAAACTATATGTAAACATTCTCGGGACTCGCCCAAGTCACTAAAACCAACCTGGTTCAGTAACAAGTGCACATTGTAATAAAAAGAGAAGGAGCGACCATTAACAGGTGTGCCTTGTGGAACATGTTGGCTGCAGACTGCTCAGTCTGGCTACTTCACAGGAGGAAGACAGTGGGACATCTGGATGGAGGGAGTCAGAAACCAGGCAAGTCTTTCTCTGCCTCAGCTTAAACAGAGTTTATTTCAGTTCTGGACAGGGTAAACCCCAGCAGATTTAGGAAACTCAATTTACCCGTTAGACGGCGACAGGGGCGCGGTATGGGGGGGGGAAATGATGACAATTCTAGGGGCCCTGACCAACAGGGGGCCCTCCACAATTTATTTTTTTATTTATTGTTCATAGAAATAAATAAAAATAAAAAAATTGGGGCCCTGTCAATTACAAAATTAATCACACTGTATTTTCGAAGATTGTTTTTAAGCAGTAAAAATTGTATATTCCAACTACCAGACCAAAAAACACACATCCATATTTGCCCTTAACCCCCCCCGCCCGCTGCCCCTGCATGAAATGGTTCGTTCCCGCTTGGAGCGCTTCAACGTGATGCTGTTCAGCTGCAGACAGTGGAAGACACGAACAACTGTGGCAGTTACTATGCTGCTAAGAAAAGTTATAAAATCAGGTTTTCAAAAAAAGAGAGAGGGAGAGAGAGAAAAAGGCAAGAGTGTCAATTTATAGCTCAGTTTTTCTCCAAGAGAGGTGGGTAGACTGTGTGAGATTATCAACCATTTAGCATAATTAGCTTAGCTACAAACTACTGTTTGCCTCCTTTTCACTAGCATTTAATGAATTAAGGAAAAAAATTACCAACATATTCATATATTTAACTTGTCCCTTGTACCTTTTACCACTTAACAGATGAGTCAGTCAGCAGCAGTTATAACACACGTCCCTCCTGACCCATCCTCTCCTGAGTGAAATTAAAGCTGCAGTATGTAACTTATATAAATATTTTTTTCCACATATTTGTTAAAACTGTCATTATGTTGTGACAGTATGGTATGAGAGGTAATCTGCGAAAAATCTATTTCCTCTGCTTTCTCCCAGTGCTAGAAACAACCAGTCAGTGGCAGGAGTGTTTTAGTGCTGTCAATCACAATCTCATGAGGTGCTGCTCATCCTTCCTCCCCTCAATTTGTGCCGTGCTGCAGCTAGCATAGCACAGAGCTGTGCAGATTCAAACTGTGAATGCTCAGTTTAGCTAGCCTAGCTACCAATGATGGCAGATAAACGGTTTCTTGTAATGATAAGTTGTTTCTCCACCATTACCGCATTTAGCAGTGAGTGAATGAGGCTAACTGACAACGCTAAGAGCGTCCTACTAGTTCTGATTGGTTGTTTTGGTCAGAACGGTTCATTACTTTAACCAGTAATAGTAATTCAGGAAGGAGATGGAGGAGATTGATTGTTTTCACAGATTATCTGTCTCATAACAAACTGCTACGACAATGTGACAGCTTTAACAAATATGGAGAAAACATATTTTTTAACTAAAGTTATGTACTGCAGCTTGA
>NW_015116607.1:3164-7611 GCF_001443285.1 Poecilia latipinna | reverse complement strand
TTGTACTTGTTATCAGTATTGGACCAAAGAAAGCAAGGCAGTTGCAAGCCTTTGAAATTGTGACACTTTTGATGGGTCAGATAGATTCAAAAAACTGTAACAGCAGCTGCGTGGGGGGAGGGGGCCCAATTAATTTTTTTTCAGGGGGCCCAAGATTCCTGGCAGCGCCCCTGGATAGAGAACTGGTAGCACATCTCCCTCTTCTCAGCAGGAGAAGTAGAGAGAGAAGGGGACGAGGGGATGTTGCACAACAACATAACCTTTCTTTAGGCATGCTAAAGAAAGGTATACCTAAACTCAGACATGTAAGAACAACTGAACCTAGGGTGATGAAATAACTAAGAAAAAACATTACTAAAATCACCACACAAGGATTAAATAAAAAATAAACTATCACTAAACAAAGCTCGATATAGAATCAGACATACAAGAATAACAGAACCTAAGGTAATTAGAAACACTATGAAGGACTGAAAATAAGGAAATAAGGAAAGCAACAAGACAATTCTAATCACACTAAATAACCTCAAATAATAAAACTGAAAATGACCATGAAGGGCTAACTAAAAGTGAACTAAAAACATAGTGATAAATATGAAAAAGCAAAACCAAACCCAAAAACCCAGAGTCCTGATAATAATGCTGTATTGCGTTTCAGTTCATTTGCTGTATTGTGTAACCCGAGTGTAGATGTTGAGTTCCATTTTCTGGTTCTCTACTATTTATTCCCTTTGTCTTTCAAAATCTCGCGATAGTTGATCTATAACTGCATTTCTCACGAGAATTTCTAAGCAGCCAATCGTTGTTGAGTGTTTGAGTCACATGTACCACCGTCAGCCCATTAGCTAGGTATATTAGCTGGAGCGAGAAGTATGGAAGATCAGAGCGTGTTTGGGAGAGCAGAGCTGCAGAAGTCTCCTGTCGTGAGCTGAGGGATAAGAGAAACACAAAACCGATTGTATGCCTTATGAACTGCAGAATTGGTGAGTCATTTTATGTTATCAATCCGGATGCTCTATTGTGACTGAACAAATTGGAGAACAATGAGGTGCCTTAAATACTTATTTATTTTAAAAAGTATTTGCCTAGCTTAATGATTTTTACATTTTTGGTGTCGATTGATTTTGTATGGAGAATATTTATTGACTTTTTATGAATAAGATTTATCTTGAATTTTTGCATTTGGAAATACATTGATTACCAAAATGATGATTGGATTATTCATAGTGCAATGAGTGCCAATTGTTGTTTTTTTTTTGTGTGCACACTGGAATGTTTTGATTATATATATTTGAGACTGGTCCTGCTTTAATATACAGGCCAGGTTCGATGGCGAGCTGAAGAATCAGGTCCAAGAGCCTAAAAGGATTTCACCTGTGGTGTCAAAAGATGTGGTTTCCCCACCAGGCTGGTGGGAGACTTCCTGCAGCCCATGAAGAAAACTGTTTCCACTCTGATCTGACTTTTGTCAGCCTAGGAATTGCAGCAAGCGCTCTAACCAACTCACCTGACCCTGTTGAACCACCCCAGTTCGGGGGGTTTATAAACTGAATGGTGTGGCTACGGAGCTAATTATGTTTCTTTTGTTTAATTGTTTTCTTTGTTTGTTTTTTTTATTTAATATGGCCATTTGAATGTTTTTCTTTCCCTTTCTTATTGTAATGTATATATGTACATAATTATTCACTGAGAATACAAGACACTCACATCTGCAAACTCCAGTGGTCTACTCCAGTGGTCCCCAAACTTTTTCCTGTGAGGGCCACATAACTTTTCCCTTCTCTGGTGGGGGGCCGGAGTCAGTTTGTAACAGAAGAAGTTTGACGTTTATCACCTGCGCTGCCGGAAATTATTGGCCGGGGGGGGAGGGGCGTTTCTCGATTGTTTTTTACCCAGAAAGCACATGGGCAAAAACCGTGACTGAAACGGTCACTGGGACTGACTGGTATATATTCCATTGAAGGAAAATAACTTTAACATATTAATTTCTCATATGTTAACATAAAGGCTCATTTTGAAGTATAAGCTGCTACTTACAGGCATCGCTTCGAAGAACTCGACCTGGAATGCGGCGTTCATAACAGACACGTGTGTTCATCTGCTCTACTGCTAGGAAACAACCGTACTGATTAAATAACATAAAAGTCAAGCAGTTCCCTAAAAGTGCAACAGATGGCAGCAATGCGCCATGCAAAACAAAACACCCACAATTTACAGGACACACTTCGTGCTAAAGAGCCCCCTGGTGGTTGAAGAAAAATCCACATATAAACCGGAAAATACAATATATGAAAAAAAAAAAATCTGAATGCTCTCTGGCATTGTTCAGGGGGCCGGACCAAATGTGGAGGCGGGCCGGATCCGGCCCGCGGGCCGTAGTTTGGGGAACTCTGGTCTACTCCTTTATGAGTCGTATGTTGACTTCTGAGAACTAGCCCATTGATGACCTTGTTGGTCATGATCTATTTCCAGTTATTTAGAAATATAGTATACTGTTTACACAGATATGCTACAATTGCCTCAAAAAAAAAGATATTCAAATTCAATAATGATTCTAAGAACGGCAACCACACAGTTTTCAATGCTTTAGGAAAAAATAAAGATAAGTTTTTAAAAATAATAATAATAAGAGGACAAAATATTGTTGTACAACTTGTTGAAAATCAATAAGCAGTAGGGAAATGATCAATTTAGAAATTTTAATATGAAGTTTCCACTTTAGCTGGAGTTTTTGAACAAGTCAATGAAACCTGGTTCTCCAATATCAACAGGATTTTGGTCCAGACTGGAACTGCTAAAAACTGGTGAAATTGGTCAATTGTTGCTGTTCATTAACACCAGTGGTTCCCAAACTTTTTTTTCTGTGCCCCCCCAGCGGTTTCCAAATATTTTCTGCGCCCCCCACCCCCTATGGATTAACGGGGGGGGGAGGGGGGGGGGCATCGACTTCTTTTTGGGGCAAAATGAATGTACGTAGCTGAAAATAGACACCAACATCGGTAGCCTACAAGGTACTTGTTAAGCTTGTTAAGCTTAAGGTTCTGTATTGATATTAGCTAGTCATCTTTTAGCTAACATTACCTGCATCCAACAGCTTTACTCAACTCAGTCGGTTAGTTTGGAGGGAAAAACTGTGAAAAGTTCTTTGCGTTTTGCTGGTTTGCTGCCGTGATTCTAACACACCTGTAGCTCCGCCCAGCAGCAGCAGGTCTCCTTCACAGGTGGAAACCCAGCGCGAGCGTGTAGCACTCATATTGCGTTTATAGGCGGCTCGGAAAAACAGGTTACAACATGTTAACAACGGATTAAACAGTTTTAACTGTTGATAAAAGTGACAGAGGACATAAATATGGGAAGTGTGGAAGCCTCTACTGTATCAAATTGACAGGAATAACAGAGTTGGCCATTCTAAGGTAAAAACCCAGCACATACAGTGGTCATGTTTTTTTTTTTTTTTCATCCAGACGGCTTCCCGCGCCCCCCCTGCAATGACACGGCGCCCCCCCTAGGGGGCGCGCCCCACAGTTTGGGAACCTCTGATTAACACTAAAGTACAGCAAATATACTGTCTGCTTCTAAAAACTTAGATTAATGTTACATGTTTTATTATTAGCCATGGCTGCTAATTACTTCACCAATAACAAAGGAAATAATATTAGGGCTTTTGGTGAATTTCTTATCGTTCAACGTCAACATCCTCAATCTATCTTCTTTATTCCCGATACATAGAAGGTCCATATTGATAACCATATGGATAAATAACCAGAGACATTCTGTCATGTTACTTTGCTGTTGCAGCTGTCAGAGCTTTACTGACCTTTTTCAAATTCTTTATTAAAATCAGAGCCTTTAAGACAGTTTGCCTGGTTTGTGGTGAGTGCTGTGTATAGGGTTGCCACCCGTCCCATAAAATACAGAATCGTCCCGTATTTGGTTGTTAAATGTTGCGTATTGAACACAATTTGTTCCGTATTTCTATAAATGTCCGATAGACATGCCTATCACACACATATCAACACTAAGTGTAATTATAATGACCAATTTAAAACAAAGGAAATATTAAGGTCAGCTAAATTGTCATGGCGGGAGCTACACAGGACCCCAGAACGCAACAGACCGACGCTATTGTACGAAGCTGAAGTTGGTTTCCAATTCCAGCTTCCGATAGCTAAAGGGCGATTCCACTTAATTTTTCACAACCTTCCGCATCATTAATCGACTGCAGTTTAAAATCTACTATACCTAGACACTTCAGACCTGGACTAGATTATTCTGCTCTAATAGCAGAATATTTAAAACCATGTTTGGGATTTGTGAAACCTTTTTCTGATTTGTGAAACTTCAATAAAGGTTGATTTTTACCACTTATTTGCATCTGGATCACACTAGAACTGGCCTAATTCCAAATCTACAAGACCTAGACTCTTCAAACTTGGACTAAATTATT
>NW_015116607.1:0-472 GCF_001443285.1 Poecilia latipinna | reverse complement strand
AGATTATTCTGCTCTAATAGCAGAATATTTAAAACCATGTTTGGGATTTGTGAAACCTTTTTCTGATTTGTGAAACTTCAATAAAGGTTGATTTTTACCACTTATTTGCATCTGGATCACACTAGAACTGGCCTAATTCCAAATCTACAAGACCTAGACTCTTCAAACTTGGACTAAATTATTCTGCTCTAATAGCAGAATATTTAGAATCATGTTTGTGATTTGTGAAACTTCACTTAACAGACCCCTGCAAAAGATCTTTCCTTCCAACAGCCATCACCATCTACAATAACTCTTTGAAAAATTTATGAGTTACACCAACATTTTATTTCCCATTGGGATTAATAAAGTAGTTTTGAATTATAATTGAATTTGAAAAAAACTGCATGGAACATGTATGAATAGTAATCTGATCTTTAGTGAAGTTTCACAACTCGCATAAAGGTTTCACAAATTCCAAACATGGATTAAA
>NW_015116606.1:35719-36819 GCF_001443285.1 Poecilia latipinna | reverse complement strand
TACAGTACAAGAAAAGTTTGTAATTTGTGTGTTCCACTATTGTCTGGAAAACTTTAAGAAGGATTTTAAAGGCCCCAGCCCCCAGGTTCTGCGTTACAGCCCTACGTTTGTTGTCAGAGCGCAGCGCACAGAGCTCCTGCTGCGGTTCCACACCTCAGATATCCTTCTGAGTTGTGACACTTATCTTAATATTAATAATTATAATGATGTTTAGTTGCGCTGTTCATATTAGTCTTGATGTTTGCAGTTTTCTGGAGCGCAACGCAAAGCTCAACGTCATTCATAGCAAATATATTAACTTAACATTAACACAGACAGCGGGACGAGTCATCCGGTAAATGATGGACAGGGAGAGTCTGACGTAAATGACCTGGATGACAGACAAATTCTGCGATTTATTGAGTCTCTGTTTATTTCCAAGCCCAAATGAGTAACTTCAAAAATGAGCCCCAAAAAGCGCAACCCGCGACTCATTAAATTTGCAAGCGACTATAGAAGCAAAACAAGCCCAAAGCTGTTTATAATAATCGGACTTGGCAACAGAACCTCAAAATAGTTCCTGTTTTTCTAGCTACGAAATGCACATCTCTCTCCTCCCTCCATTGTTTACATTTCTGTCGCTGCTGACACTGTCACAGCGGTCTCTCCCCAAGACGCGTAGAGTAAATAAAATTAAATTACAATAGAAAATAGTAATGCACAGTAACGCAAAGTGATTTTGTTAAGTAACTGTTGTCTGACTTCTGGATTTGAAATGGCAACGCGTTAGATTACTCGTTATTAAAAAAAAGTGGTCCGACGTTACTTTGTAACGCGTTACTGACACTGTGAAGGTGACACCGAGTTTCACTCTGGGCAAAGGAATGCAGCATGAAAAATGCAGAACCAGTTCCACCAGACAGACGTTTAAACACTACACTGAGTGAAAACCATTACGGCAGCTATTTTGCTGAAGTGGTGAGGAGTGTTTTCAGGATGTCAGGAACAGTTTCAAGAAACGAGGAAGGTGCTGATGGGAGGAAAAGGGAAAAGTGGAGGATTTAATGTGCCATAATCCCACCGGCCCCCTTAACCTCTCTCCGCAAAGGGGTGTGAGCTAC
>NW_015116606.1:4162-30930 GCF_001443285.1 Poecilia latipinna | reverse complement strand
GCCATAACATTATGATTTTTTACAAGTGTATGTACACTTTTGACCACAACTGTACGTGCTGTTCTAGATGTGCTTCTGTCTGGTTTGTTTTGAAACTTCAGAAGGCTCTGGCCCGGCGGAGGGACACGTGACTCTGAGAAATGTGACTTTGATAAAGTAGAACAGGGACAGACTGGAGGCCCAGAAAACCAACCTCCTAAAACTGTGTTGCATTAGTCACTTAGAGAGGCTTCAATACGATTGGCATCGATGTTACATCTTAACAAAAGTAGCATTTTGTCACATTAAAACCACAAAATACAATAGATGTAGGTGCATCCAGTCAAATGGCAAATTTGACTGGATGTTATCCAATGGTATATGGTGTAGACACAAATGCATGTTGGTAAAAGAATTGAATGTTCCTGCAAAGCGGACCCAGGCTGATTTAAGAAGAGTCTTAAATCAGCCTGGGTCCATCAACCTGGGAAGAGCCAAGATTTGTTTTTTGATCTGGATCCATTTACAGGAAGTCGTTTTAGCACGTTGCTGCCGGGTTATGAGAAATGAGACGCTTGTTCAGAAGCAGCAGGAATTTTATTGTAGGTGAAGTAAAACACAACAAACGCAGAGAAAACACAATCATGAACACAAACCCAAGGGGAAAATGAAAGCATGTGGCTAAAACAAACAAAAAAATCGTAAAAAAAAGAGCATCAACTATCATTTAAATCACATAAAAGTGGGAAAGAAAACTCTAATAAAAAAATACATAAAACAATATTTAGAGCTTGTTGTCAATAACTGTTTAGGATTAAATCCAGTGGCACAAATCAAACATCATAACTATGTCTTCCATTATCCAAGTCAGTCGATGCAGGCCTGTCCACCATAACAGAGGCAGACTTCTATCCACCTTGCTTTTTTCACAAACCACAAGAGGGATGTCAAAAAGCCACTTTCATCCTTAACAACCATTATGTACCTGCTTTGACAACTGAACAACCATCATGATATTTCCTATCTGGCTTGACAATCAGAATCAGCAACAACTTTTTCATAAGCAAGGGATTTGAGGGAAGCTCAGAGTTCCAGGGCTTGTTGAAGATCTGAGTGAAGATGGGGGCCAGTTGGTCAGGCCCGGTTCTCAGACAGTAGGGGGGAAACATGGTTAAGGAGCTTGGTCTTCTGGTTCTGAAAGATCCAGGTCACATCTCCCTGACCGGTTCTTTGTGGTTGGGCTAAAGTGCTGAAATCAGTTCTCATTGTCATAGTTGCGTGACAAAAAGTATGTAATGTTCTTAACCTAATTCTTGTCACAACCCCACCTTTGACCTTTCGCCCTAAACTATTGTGTGATTGATCAGAATTTATTATCAACTTTCAGTAGCCATTTTTTTCAGCCACAGAGCAGGATGGGATGGATAGTTTTGAAGAGCAGTAGTCTGAGGCTGTGAGGATGTACAAATCGTTGAACTTCCCTTGCTTGGTTTGAGGGAAGTGAACGTCCCACCATCTTTTCTTTTTTTTTTTTTTTTTTTTTTGGCTTCCAGTAATATGGAAAATAAAGTGAGATATTGGGAGTTCATGGACTCTTCAACATTAGCCAAATCCTTCAGAGATCTAAAGTGGAAGGTCGGGGTCTGTGGAGGGAGGAGTGGTTGGTGCATGAGGAGTTTTCTTTCAGAGTGAAGGGCTCGACACACAGATACCGACAAACGACTGCAAAAGGCAAAAAGTTTTCTGCCATCCTTGGTGAACACAACACATGAGACGTGATAGCAGCAAAATTGACTAAAGTCGAAAAGTTTTCAGCTTTCTTATGTCACATGTCTACATGTACGAGCTTGAAATTTAATATGCATGAACTTTGCGGGTTGTTTAGTTGGAGGAGGTCAAGGGACTGTCGCCTCATTGCGCAAAAGAAGTGGATGAGTTGGAGGGAGGTGTGAAGGGCTGCCTATGAAATAAATTTTCAGAACTCTACTAATTGATTTCTCGTATACTTTTTGGATGTGTAAAACAATAGCATGGTAAATAATGTAATAATTGTACAATCTCTGTTCATGGCATTTGAAAGCTTGAGAACATTCTGGAGTTACTTTTAGTTTCAGAATAACCCATTGGACTGCCCCACTGCTGTTTTCCCCCAACAAACCCCCACATGACCCCCACAGAGCGACGGCTCTGTGTGGGTAACAGTGGCAGCAGACCTACTTCAGGAATGTCCACACTCTCACACAGAGTTCCTCGTGTCGGCCTCTGGTGTAGCGTCAGGTGACTCACTCTGCAGCGGTGGTGGTGACTGACTTGGTGACAGGGGAGGGAATCCTTATTGACTGCATGTGTATTTGCATGTGGAGCAGAAAACAAGACTTCTTTAGTGAATAATTTGATCAGATTGGTGCAGAAGATATTAAAGATGTTCTTTTATTGGAATTGGACATTAAATTAAACTGCAAGGCTAAAAAGGCTGAAGCTCAGATTTACATGTTCTGGTTACAAGTATTATGTGGTGCTTTAAGGTCTTTGTCTGCTTCCTTGATTCCCATCACAAAATCTGGTTTTAAGGATTTGTAAATTTGGGATTTTTGCCTCGTGGAGACTCTCGTGTGTAAACACAAAGTGCCTCCTCCAGACTTAGACTCTGGATGAGCTAATCCCCATGTGGAACCTCCCACAGTTGGTGGACGCCTGCTTATTGACAGTCTGGAAATTCAGGATTTAACCAGCAGGTTGCCTGCTTTCTCAGCAATAAGGAATACATCAACAACATGATGGGAGGTCCCCTCATGCGGCTATAAAGACGATTTTTAGGGTCAGTTTTGGGGCATCTTGGTCTTTATATGTCTGGCATACACAATGGAGCAGAATTTGTTTAACTTCCAAAGTGCAGATTGGTATCTCTGCTCAATGTAGATAGCACGGCGCTGCCTCCAAACGTTGCCAACGACACAAATAGATCCAGTTAATCCATGCATGATCCCGCTGCTTCTCAGAACATCCTGTCCCCAAACCAGCCCGCTTGAGGAAAGCACCTTTTGTCAATGAAATGACATTTGTGAAAGTGCCATCTGGACATGGGAGCAAGAGCAGCATTTGATCCTCCCTCAGGCCACCCAGCCAGCCGCCGTGGGGTCAGGATCCAGAATCAAGGCTGGCCCATGGGAAGAGTTCAGAGTAGAGGTAGGGCAAAGAAATCACAGGAAGCAAATGACATCCCAATGGTTAAAGCATTTGGACTCCTTAAAATGAGTTGCAATGACCTCATCATAGCCAAGCAGGAAGAGACGTTTAACCTAGAAGAGTTTCTAAAATTATCCCAGCTGCTGTACATTCAGGTTATAATTTGGCCTTGAAATAGAATATCTGCTGCTCTGGTGTCATCACAGCATCTGACATGCCACACTGAATTCAATGAAGAACTCTGTTTTCTTATCTGTCCTGGAAAAAACATATTTAGTTTCATAGAATATGACTAAATAAATCATATGTTCAAGGATCAAACCTGTTTAATTGTAAGATTCAGGTACAGCAATGCAAAGTAATTTTTGGCACCTGGTAGCAGCACTAATCACTCTAGTTTATTGACGTATAGTGGAACCAATTTGCTTATTTGCAGATTATTTTCATGTGCAAAAATCTCATCTATCAATAATTTCAAAATTCATAATTCTGAAATTATAGATTTTAAAATGAATATTAAATTTGTTTCATTCAAAATTAAAACATTTTTTGTTTTTATTTTGTTTTGAAAACAAAATAAAAACAGAATCTCTTGTGGCATTTCTGACTGAAATATATTCATCAACAATTTCTTCAGAATTGTGGATGAAGATGCCGATGGTTACGGGCAGCAAGAATTTCCTCTAGCAGTCTGTATTACAGCGGTTCTGAAGAAGATTGAAATAAAATAAAATATAATACATAAAATACCTTGGTAAAAATAAAGTAAAACCTTTTCAGTTTAAAAAGAGCAAACAGTCCATTTTTTTTATACTTTTTTTTTATTTGAGGTGCAACTGTCTAGTGCAATTGAAATGTCACATTTGTGATGGGCTTAAAGGAACATGCACAACACATGGACATAATTCTGCCAACGCATTTTTTCCTTTCCTCATGACAAGTTTCACATTATTGTGTTCAGCGCTCCAGTCGCACTATGAGCAACTTACACACTTGGCTGTACAAAAAGACGGGGAAAAAAAATTATTTAAAGTAAAAAACAAAAAACAAAAAAACAACTACACATGTCTCCAAATCAAGTGGTGAGTCCAGATCATTTGAGCAAGAGAGTTTGATGCAACAGCAGAGAGGAGAGTTCACTTGTCACTACAGGAGAGACAGCATCTTAGTGTGGAGGTTAAAAAAAAATCCTCTTATAGTCCCACCCTGAGTTCAGACATCACAGGTAGTTTAAAACCTGGTGAAACCATAGATATATATATATATATACACAAACATGAAACATAGAAAAGCCTCTATATATGTATCTATGGTTAGAAACCAGGCACTTGGCAGAGTTGAACTGGAAATATTTAGTCTGTACAAAGTTACCTACGAACAGTCTTGTCCTATTTATTCACCTTTTCGGTTATTTGTTTTAACAATAATTACATCAACAAGAGCAAAAAACACAAAGAAAAAGCACATCTTTATAATCTGTCCATGTTAAAATAAAAGCATCCTGATTCCATGTTCCTCCATTAGCAGTCCTCCAGGTTGTCTGAGTGAAGCATGGATGGTTCAGGTTGGGTGGCTGATGTTCACATCCACAATGGCACGCTGTGTTCTCCCCTCGTTTATCACTGGGACAACAAAGACGATTGTCTGAAGCAGGCAGTAAAGATGAAGAGGGGACACACACACAGACACACTCACTCACTCTGGTGCAACTCTAGAGCTTTTCAGTTAAATTAAATGTGCAACAAAAGAGTTTTCAGGTGAAGCCTCCAAATGACCTGAGGGTCAGTCTTTTAATGCTAATGTCCGTTCACAGTAAGTCAGCTTTCCTCCTCCTCCTCCTCCTCAGCTTCTGTCTTCCATCACCCCTGTCCTTCATCCTGGGAGAGGTGGGGGTGTTTGTTTTTTTTTTCTCCAGTGTGGGTCTTCTGTGTTATCCTGATGTGCCGGAGTTCTGTGCGGAGGAGAGGACCTGCGTGGGTCCGGATGGGGGCAGAGCCTGGGCAGCACCGGTTGGGGATCCGCCTGTCTGGACCTGGGCCTGGAACTGAGCCATCTGCTCGGGGCTGGCCAGCGTCTTCAGCAGGTTGTTCTCCTGCTCCAGCTGCGTGTTGCGCTCCATCAGCTCTTTGATCTGCTCCTTCAGCACCTCCACCTCCTCGCGGACAGCGTACATCAAGTGGCTCTTCACCAAGTCCTGACAGAGATGTAAACATGCTTCAGTCAGAAACTGTAACAGGAGTTTATGAAATAAACACAAAGTGGCATCCAGGTGTGGCTCAAAAATCAGACACTTTTACATAAACTATGCTTTATTACTCAGCATTTCATACAAATAATACAGCCTCATTATTTCACATAAAAGCCCCCGCCATGAACAATTTGTATTATTCTACTTAAAATGCTGAACTTTTAACATAACAGAATCTCTCTTTCTGATTGAAATATATTATTTTATGCCTCATTTTAGCCATTTGCTATAAGTTGGATTCATGTTAATGTGTATTTAAAAACGTAACATTGAATTTTATAAAAGGATTTCTCAGGGTGCACCGATTGCAGTTTCTGGCCAGTCTTTAAAAATCCTGAACTGCCAATTCTGATTTTGGCCTACACTGATTTTTTTGTGTGAGATTTTGCCAAATATAGAAAGGAAGTTACTAAATTGGCAACAGCAGGTTGACTATTGCTAACTGCAAACGTGCAGACATGACCTGTTGGGCCGTTCTTTTGGTCACACCTCTCACAGCAGACAAATGGATGACATTTTAATTTTTAGACATTTGCAGAGGTAGATAACATAGATGGATTCACATGCAAGTATCGGCTGATCCCTGATCTCCCAAAATTAAGAAAATTGGGTTTGATTAATCAGTGCACGCCTAAATATTTCATTATTAATCAGAAATATCATCATCCCCATGTAGAAAATTTCTGGCTTAGATCATTAAGCATATTCATAGGTTAGAGCGGTCTGGTCAAAACCCCTTAACTGTCATGAGGACAGCAGTGACCCATTAGATAACATGTAAATATTTTGGAGATGACCTCTAAGGGGTTAAAGTCCTGATTCTTTAAGAATCTGATTTTTTTCTCCAACTACAACTTTAATACACACGCACACTGCACTTTTCAGAATTCTATTTGGTTAAAAAGTTTGAAAATTAGGATGGGTTTTTCTTCTACTTGACAATTCTGTCCCTTTTAGTTAAAATGGGATAAAAATGTGAAGAAGTATAAGCGGTATGAATAATATGTTAAGTTTTAAAATCAAAATAAAGGAGATTTACTGACTGCTTGCATCATTTGATCATCATAATTGACCTTATTTAGTTCCTGCACATCACAGAACTAACTATGATATTAACAATGTGTTTTATGAAGATTAACAAAAACAGCGTTCCTGGTTATTGTCATGATGGTAACAGCAGGATTTGTTGGATAATCTCAGCATCCCCTCCTCTGTGGACCCCACCCCTCCTGTCTCCTCCTCAGCCACGGAACAAAATGTTCCTTCATCAGGATGGGAGGAGCCAACTGGCTGCCGAGTTATTTATACAGCATGGAGGGGAGGCTGCGGCTTGCCTGGCAACACTGGAGGAGAGTAGGGCTGTGTGTGAGAAACAGGAGGGAGCCTCCAGCCTGGCCCACACTGAGCTCCAAACCAGGAAAAGTCCAAACAAGCAGGTTGCAGAAACAAGCTGAAAAAATTAAAAGCACAGAAGCCCCCCAAAACAAAACCACCACACTGAACCGTAAACAGGACAGAATCCAGTGGCAGCATCTCTGCATCACTGAAGGGGTTACATAAGACTCGTGCAGACAGAGCCGCCAGCTTACCATAGCCTGCTCGATCTTGTTGTCGATGGCCACCACACTTGCCCCTGAAGAGCTGCGAGAGAAACAGAGAGCAAAAGAGAATGATTTAACAGAGGCTGAGCACTGAAAGAATGAAGAAGAAATGAGTCTGATCTTAGCAAGCAGAGTCCTGATTGGCTGCTACTTTTTAAAATAAAATCTGTTTCTATGAGTGAATGTTGAAGCCTGTTTATTTCAGTGGGGTTGGGTAAAACGAAGTAATTCATTTCAGAAATCTGATTCACAACAAGTATATTAATGCAGCATAGTCAATATGGCAGACGTTACCTATTATCAACTGTGACTGTAGCACTTTCCTTTCCAAGCACAGAGGACAGAAACGAGATAGAGAAATTCCTCAGCTGACAAACACCAAGGTCCATCGCCACCGTGTAGCATTGGGAATTCATGCTATCCCACCCATTTAAAAGGCCTGGAGGTGGCAGAGCGGCTGGAAGAACCGGGAGACCAGCGGTAGAAAAGTAGAAAAAAAGCGCATTATTTCTTATTTCAGCCCCCAGCGTCACACCTCTGGGGCGGCTGGCTCAGTTGCAGCCGGGACAGAGTACACAAAAGACTGAAGCGACGGGTTGCTGCTGCTCATAGTTCGGCTCCCTCTCCGGGTAATTCATGCGGCAAAACAGCGCATGCAGCTTCGTCATTGGCTGAGAGGGGGAGCTCATTAACATAATATATATGCAACAGAGACACTCCGTGTCGGACTGTGGAAGAAGTTGCTTATTGTAATAATACATGTGCCATCTCTACACCTGCTTTACCGAGAAAAACAAGCTCCTGGATCACTAAAACAAAAACTGGACACATGATGTCTCCTTCATATCGATGCACCCGCTTTGCTCTACTCTCAGTCTTGTCTACCGGTTTTATCCCCAAATACAAAAACGTTTGTTCAGCACTACAACGTTGGCAGGTGTAGCGATGTCTCCCCCTGCTGGCAGTAAGTTTTAACAACAAAAAGCTGGGATTAAACAGACTTTCATCTATTTAACAGAGTTTCTATATATTTTTGTCTTCTGGACTCCGTTAAGCAGACTCTAAATTCTCTTTTAAAAGAATAAATCAAATGGCATAATATTAAGGCAGATTTCTGTATAGTGCTCAGGGTTTCAATATGACACTAGCAGGAAAAATACTGAAAAATTTGCCTATTACCTATGTGTGATTCAGTATTCACAGATTTTTCTGATCATATCTAAAATCCATCTTTTTAAGGTGAAATACATGGGAGCAAAGCTACATGACACTACCAGCTGGTATTTGCAAAGCAGCCAATCCTGGAGCAAATTTATTTTTGATTTGCTATATCCCTTAGAGCAGAGATAAGGAAACCAGAAGCTAGGTTCTGTAATAGAGTAAAGATGGTTTCTATAGTGCAAATTAAGGTATATTTATTGTTTGAACTATTAAAATAGGCAGTTATGAGTTATAAGTGGTGTCTCGAGTATTGGCAGAAGAATATAATAACATTCTAGTAATACTGTCATTTATTGGAATTTGAGAAAAAAGTTGAGTGGAAAGAAAAAGTGTGGTAGGAAACAATGCATCAGCAAAAGAGATAACTGTAGCTTTCGGAGGCTTGTCAAGCTAAATCCCTTTAAGGAGGTGGGGGAGTTTCTCAATGAGTGGATGGAGTCCCACACATGGACTAAGAACCTGAACTGGACTGCTGCTTAGTGGACCAAAGTCTCAAAATATTTATCATTTGAAGAGATTGAAAACAGTAGACATGTCAGATGAATGTCTCTGAGTTAAGAGTCGACAGCTTGACCACATTAAGGTGTGGATTGTTGGCGTTCCTATGGAAACTAGTCAAACAGCACACAAAGAAGAGGAAGCACATTTTGTGTGAGCAGCTGGAGTTGAAATAAACAGTCAAACTGAAACCGTCCTGCACCTTTTTTCACCCCTCACCACAAACGCATGTCAACATTCAGTCAGAGTGGGCATCTAGCAACTGGTCATTCATGCATTTCGTAAACTTTGATTCACATCTGAGCTCACTTCAACCACCTGCTCCTGATTCAAGCACCTTATTGAGTTAAATCTGTCCGTAACCATTCAGGCCTCTGCCAAACCTTTGAAGACTGTCTGCTGGTTACTTTACCACAACACAGCTACAAAAACCAGCCAGATATAGAAGGGCTACATCCCAAACATACATTCATACTCCTTGGTCTTTGCATGCTGTGCACATTTATACTGCAAGAAAAATCCAAGCCAAGTCATTTTTGTTGAGTTTCATAAAATCAGTCTAAAGCTATAGGGCATTACTTTTCATCAACCTCAATGTGGTTTTTTAGGAGGACTTTATATTATAGAACACAACTAAGCAGCCACGATCGTGAAGTGGAAGAAAAAAGTGACATATTAAAATCCTTCTTGTTTTACTCTGTTACTTCAAAATACAATCAGTTGCAGAACAGAGAAAACAGCATATCAGCCAACCAATAAGTCAACTTGATTTCCTTAATTATGGGCGATCAGCCAATACTTACACGAGAAACCGATCTTATCTGCCTTATAAGCCACTGTCTCCTTTTGCTCTGCAGCGGGAGAGGACTGACTGACGAGTAACATCACAGTTAACAATAGTCACTATACAACTCTGGAAAAAATTAAGAGACCACTGCAAAATTAACAGTTCTTAGATTTTACTCTTTATAAGTATGTCTCTGAGTAAAATGAACATTGTTATTTTATTCTATTAACTACTGACATGTCTCTGATATTCTAAGCAAAAATGTGTTATTTGTAGAAAATGAGAAATGGTCAAAATAATGAAAAAGATGCAGTGCTTTCAGACCTCAAATAATGCAAAGAAAACAAGTTCACATTAATTTAGAAACAACAATACTAATGTTTTAACTATGGAAAACGTTTGGTGGAAATCAATTTTTGGTGGAATAACCATGTGGTTTTCTTAAAATTCCAATAAAAGTCAACTAAAGTTTGTGGTTTTAATATGACAAAATCTAAAGAAGTGAATACTTTTTGAAACTACTGCACTTCCATAGAGATTGGATGAAAATAAGGAATGATTTGATGTTTCCTGTTGAGATATAAGATTTATTTAACTAACCTCCAGAGGGTTTGCGATGTCCAAAGGAACTAAAACTGTCTGCTGCATTCCTCTAAAAGAAGCAGTTATATTTTATTCTACTGTGGACGGAGATAAAGTACGGAATAAAAAGAATATGTAGGAATATGTGGTTCATGTTAACATGTACATGAAGTCTGGGACTTTGGAGAGTGTGCTTAGAGATAAATAAATCATTTGCGGAACTCAATTCTTATCTTTGACAGTTGTGATTAACTGCTGCAACTGAACCTACAGAACAACTGAACCTTCACACACTCAAAGAAAACATGTGGAACATGTGCAGAAACAAGAACAGAGTGTGCTGAAAGGCAGCCCTTAAGGGCTGGATCATGCAGAGCGGATGGATGTGTATCTCTTGTTGCAGACGCAGGCGGGCGCTGCATCAAAAGGCTGCAGGGAACTTTAATACAAATGTTTCTGCTTAGATTCCAGGACCATAATGAAAACAGCCATGGTTACCTCTTCAGATGCTTCTCAAGCTCCCAGAAGAGCAGCTTAAGGGCCTGGGCATCCTGGCCCCGTGCTGCTGCTCCTGCTGCCACCGTCAGCCCCTTCTCTCTCATTGATGCTTAAGAAATCACAACGCAGGACCAAAGCACCCCCCCCGACCAACACCTACACAACACCAAAACAGACCGCAGTACCACCTCTGCCCCCTTCGGCCCCTCGACCCTGGCTCCCACTGAAAGCTGAAGGAGCTTCACATTGGGGAGCCTGAGCAACAATAGAACCCAGGATGGATGAGGAAGGGAGAAGGAGGAGTGAGTGCGGGTGTGTGTGTACAGGGGGAGCTCATGTTTGTGTGAGTCTGGACATATATAGTCTGTAAGATGATTGGGTGAGCAGAGAGGAGACCTAGGCAGTGATGTCAGCTTTCTTTCTGCTGTTACATAAACTGTCAGCAAAGATTAGACGGATCCGTCCAATAGGATGTTCCACTGTTGACTACGTCACCCATAAGCCCGCTGGCTGCCTCAGAAGAACGCCTCCACCCACAGATTAGCAGCAGGAAACAAACTTTAATGTTCCCAGCATCCTCCACACACTAAAAGACCTCCAACAGATTCATAGACTCCCCAGCAGGAGTTCCGTAGGTCTCCTGCTGGGTGGTCACTGTAAACGCCCACAACAAGGGCTCCAAGTGTTCATATTGAATGTTACTGACAGGTCGTATTTAGTCAACCTTGCTGAAACCAACATGTTTGTACACATTGTACTCGCAAGTCTGGGATCAGTTTGCACATGCTCATTAAGGTAAAAAAGGAGGGGAAGCCTTCACTCTGTTTGCCTTCAGCGAATCGCTGAACAGAGATGGTTTGGTCAATGATGAAGCAAAGCTATGTGTCATAACTTCACATGCGGCACACTTGTTCGGGCAGTGACCCATATATTACATGAGCAAATTATTACAGCATATTGCATAAGAACACTGGACTCTGTAAGATAACAGCAAATAGATGATTTTCCACCATTTTAGGAGTTTTTTTGGGGGGTAGGGTAAACAAAATCATGAAGTTAACATTTTTACATTTTAAAAGACAAAAACCTTGGTTTCCTAACATAAACTTTAATAACAACATTATTCCTGGACATTTCTTGCATTGCTTAAAATAACAGGAAGAAAAAACAGAGCCAAACATTTAAAACTGACTTTTAATTTAAAAACAATTTAAAGCCAATTTATGACTACCAACCAAAATCTATTCTCTGCTTGAGTGGCCATGATCCAAAGGCCCAAAGTTAGTCAGTTTTGGTATCATAGCAATGTTTAGAAAATAAATTTGAGGAATCAAACATCAGAAGCTGTTGTATAAACAGGCATGTCAGCCGTCACTCAGGCTAGACTTCGGTGAGTACCGGTTATTTCACAACTTCAATTTCTGTTTTGGTTCTTCCATCAAATATCAATTCACTGTCATGTTGGAGACATTTTGTCAAATTTGTGAACTGACCAAGAGTCGGCTTCAGCAGAAGACTGGATGGCTAATCAAGAGATTAGCCTTCCAATCTACAGTGGATCAGTGTTTGCAGATTTTTCAATGGAGCGCATCTAAAAAATTTGGGGAAAATTTGCCTGTTCAAAAATTGTTTTTGCAGTGCGTATCTAACATATTTGGGAAGCTGAAACACCTTTGCACAATTCTACTTGATATTTGGCATTTAAAAAGTAGCCAATTCAAGAACACTTTTCATTGTCCTGGGCACTGATTGGTTGTGGCCCCAAAAGCAAAGATATGGAAGACTGTGAATGTTAGCTTCTGTGGCAGAGCTAGGACGATTTTGAGTGTGTTTATTAATGTATATTTGGTGTTTGAACTTTTAAAATAGCTTGTTATGACAGTTTTAGAGGCTATGTATTCGTGGATTTCAATTAAAGGATAGGCAGTCTTCTGGAAACTTACAGAACACACACAGACTCCTAATAATTGCTCGGAGCTAAAAAGCCTGAACAAATATTATGAAAACTTTTAATTATAGTTCTAAAATTAAACACTTCAATCATTTAAAATCTGCATTAGTAGTTTTTTTTGTTCAGTGTATTGCTTTTTAACACTCAGGAAGACCTACAAAAAGTGTGTAGAGAAACAATGTGATGGAGAACTTTTCTGCTACACCCAGCTGGGCTTACATAAGGATGGAAGTAAAGCAGTATTTAGGATCGAGATAATGGTGGAGTGAAGAAAAAAGGGAAAACAAAATGGAGTTAAAAATATGTTTCCTTTTAAAACAAGGAGGGAAGATTGAGAAGTAGGCACCAATGTTTACAGAAAACCTCCAAGACTGTTTTTATTCCCATAAATGCATATTCTGTTTCATTTTTCTCACATCCTTTATTTCTTTCCATTAGTTTGCACGCTGTGATGTGATACGCTGGTTTCCCTCCACATCACTTCTTCTTTAGCAGTCAGGAGGCATGGGCTTGTGCATGTCTGCATGGACCTGTGCATCCTGTTTGTGTGCTTTTTGAATCATTTAATGTGTGCGTATGGGTGTAGGCCGGAATAATCTGGTTTAGGCCTCTAACTTTGGCAGGGAATCAACGGCGATTACACACACAGGATGTTTTTACTGTCTGAATTTGGGAAGTAGAAGATTCAAAATTCCATGTTTCCGGAGGTGTAATTATTTGACTATTTTCAGGCTCTGGTTCCAGAGAGAGGCAGAGAGCCGACCCCGGGTTAGACAGCTTTATACCTGCCTGTGGTTGAGGATAATTCCCCTTGATTTTTGCTCAGACACAGACAAAACAAAGAGGAAGGAACGCCCTAAAACTCGGCCAGGTCTCATATCATCACAGACCTTGAGGACCGAAGCTCTTTGGAGCGCGAGTAAAACGCTCCGCCATGCACGCAATGCCTTACATAACCAGCTTCTGGACCATATGAACCATGAAAGGAGAAGACGCAGATCGACGCAGCTCCAAATATTAAACCTACCTCACTTTCCTGACAGATCATGTATTACCTTCCAGCGTTCATACAGATCTTCCAGAATCTCATACTGCATGGAGAAACAGATGGAACTAAACCCCACAGAATACCCAGCTAACCTTCAAATCCAATTTATACTTGACATTTAAAAACAGAGCCTAAATTTGCTCATGCTTTTAAATGAATATTTTACAAGCAAGTATTACAAAACAGCCTGATAACACGAGACGTCACTTGCAGTCACATGAAGCTTCCAGGGGGTTTCAATAAAAATGGAGCCAGAAAAGCTGCCAGTCTAAACAGTGAACATATTCACAGCGGAGGAGGAGAAACTTTGCTTGAGGCTCTCTGCAGCGTGCCGCTTCATGTGGTGATCCGACTCTCACATCCAGCTTCAGTTACTTTTCCAGATATCCACAGTATTCCTGGCAGGGCAAACTGTACAACAGCCTTTTAAACAACAGCCTTAAGAAGCTAGGTTTCACAACTGGAAAATTTTCCATTATGTGGCTTCTGCAAATTTAAAGACTCTAATAAAAGTTCAAAAATGGCGCAGTGGCCCCATCCTTCTGATCGTGTTGATTTAGATTGCTTGCAAAACAGACATGCAGCTTTTCTTGGAAAGTTATGGGCTGGAAACTAAAATGTAGAATATTTAAAATATTTGAAATGCAAAAACCAAACAAAAAAAGTGCAGCTTGGGAATCTGAAATACCTTGATGCAATGCAACTTGATGTGCAATTAGCTGGCTTTTCTTTTCCTTTCCTTTTCCTTCCCAACTTGGTCTTAGTTAGCACTACCAGTACGTAGTGCTAACTAAGACCGTTTCCATTGTGCATTTTAAGGTATATTTGGTGGACCCTATTCAAAACCACAGATACCCAAGAAAAGCTAAATTCTGTTACTCTGATACTTTAGACATCCTCTTAACACCCATAGCTGCCTATTGTAATAGTTCAAACACAAAATATACATCAGTGGAAACTGTCTTAGCACTACCGCAAAAGCTAACATCTTTCCTTATCTATGCTCTTAGGGGTTACACAAATCAAAAATAAATGGCCCTGATGCCATTTACTTGGCTGCTTCTCAAGCTGTGGCTTCTTTCAAATATTTTGGATATACTTGCCAGAAAAAAAAGTGCAAAAATATGCGATTGGCAGATATTTTGTAAATAACTTAGGAGTCATATTCCGCAGAAACTCTGCAAATACTGAACCACGGAGAAGCAGGGTTTACTGTATTAAAATAGGCAACTAGAAGAATTTTTACAGGGGATCTCAAGTAGAGGTGGCAAAAAAAAAAAAAAAGTTTTTTTAAGAAATCAATATTTTTAATCCTGGAAATTCTGAATTGATTCAAAATGCAAAAAAAAAAAAATTTTAAATGCGTTTAAGTTGCACTTTTAGATTGTTTCAATAGAAAAAATGGTTTCTGAATCAAATCATAACCTTAAAATTAATCAAAATCTAATCACTAGTCACTGAAAGATTTTTATCTCTAATCTCAAATATCTGAGTATGCTAGGTGTTCACAGGAGGGTGTTGTCCCTAATCATTGTAGTATTTGAGAAATAAAGGCGCAGTTTTGCTTAATTTGGCCTGTTGAAGGTGTAAGTCCAAAAGTCACACATGTGATTGACACTATAGGTCACAGGACTAAAGTAGTAAAGTTTCTACAACATTCCTCATTAAAGTCGTAGAGTCTCCCCAGTAAAACAACTGAAGAGTATTTTACCAGTTTGGAAATTACAGCGACAAAACAATAAAAACTTGGCTTTCACAGTTTTTGGGGGGTGTTTTTGTACAGTGTTTTGAAAAACCCTTTTTATTTCAATTTAAGATCTAGATACTTTGTGATGATAACTCAGCTTACTTTCATTATATAACAAGAATATTTCAATTCTCAAAAAGCAATTTCAAAGAGAGAATTATTTGGATGTTATACAGAAGAGCGTCAACAAAATGCTGTGGTGTTTTGTTGCCGCATAAAACATCAGAATTCCTCATATCTGCTCCAAAATGAATAAAGAGGGAAATTCATTTCTCAAAATATATTAAGAAAAGACAATTAAATGAAAAAAATATTCTTTAAGATGTAATGGACTCACTAATGCAGCAAATCTGGTCCATACAGATACAGTGTCAAATCTTTTGGTTTGTTTGGAGATTAAACTCCAGACACGCGACTGTGAAACAGCAAGAATACGCATCTCTGCGCGAGAGCACAAGGCAAGCGAACGTGACGCATGGCTACTTGGCTGTCGGCTTTGCTCAAAGCGTCCTTTGCTGCCAGAAGTTGTTGAGGTTGGGCTGTGGCTGGAAGAGCCACAGAGAGAATGGCTCTTCCAGCCATTCTCTCTGTCCTCCATGAGCGACTTCGTCTTCCTCATGGAGGTTGTTTCATTCCCTTGCTGCTTTGTCATTCACAGATTGCGTATAAGGAGGACATTTCTACTTTGCCACAGGGCTTGTATAAGGTCAGTGATTTCAAAGCAGAAGATTCATGAGCTCCTGCTGCCATCTAGTGGGGAAACACAACTGTGACAGCTGAAGAGGTCGTAGAGTTTGTGTCAAGCAGAATAAGTGTCAAATCTGTTTATGATTACTCAACAACCTGACTCATTGCTGTGAGATGACAAGAACATGAGAGGCAATAAAAAAAGGATTCACTAAGTGTTCGCCTCTTTAGTGTTGGTATTATAAACTTAAGGCGCTGAACTCTTGGCTTATGAAGAGAACCACTTATTTTTTAAATCAGCTATCAGATCTGGAAGTCAAGCAAGAACAAAAATAAAATAAAAAAATTCAGGCATGTCTGTGTGAGCAATGCGTAAATCGTGAATCAGAAACCACACAACCTCAGGACCATTGTCTGTTTATAATAAATCATCATCTAAAGAATGAGCCGTGTGTACTTGCAGGATCAGGGTCTCTGCACACCCCGAAAGAGATTATTTAATGTTATTTAACTCTAGCCAAATCCGACTAGCAGCTAACAATCAGAAGGCACAATGTGGAGAGTTTAACATCTTTGGGTTTAGATTCATAACGACTTCAACATTCTTCATTAAAGAAAAAGCAAAAACATGCAAACTTTGGAAGAAATGCTGCTTTAAGGAGAGTTTTTTGGCCATCGAGATGGCCAAAAAAACCGAAGCTGCAGCTTTTACAGCTTCAAAAGCATGAAGTCATATGTGTAAATAAGACCCATAAATTGCAATACACCCAACAATGAAGTTGTGGTACTGCTGATTTTCTAACAAAGCACCCCATTGTTAAAATAATCCTGGAAACATTGCAAGCCAAGATGGAAGTGTATGCTGGTAACTGCCAATTAAAGGCGTTAGCTGAAGAACTGCACAATGCTGCCTTTTGATTTAGATTTCCAACTAGTTTCTACAAAGCATGCAGTCCGAAGAACCGATGAGATTTCTTCTTTGCAAGCAGCACTTTAGATGCGACTCAAATTGTTCTTGTGCACAGAAAAACCTACCGTGGAGTAACACCCAAACTTGAAAGATACCGCTGCTTTTCTGCTCAGGGAAGCACAACTGCCAACTGAAAGCACTTATTAATACCACTACATACCATCACAACATTAATACAAGTTTGTAGTCACTTAAACTCTTCAACACTTGAAAAATAATTCCATAACCTACAATGATTCTACAATGATTAGTCATTTTTGAAACAATTATTTTAAGAAGCATTTCTGATTCTCATATCAAGTACAGGTATTTTGAATTTGAAAGAACTAAATTGCATTGCAATTTAATGTGGATGGAAATAGAATAACTTAATCAATAATTAAAGTACGCCGAGATTTTTCTGGACTGCTCTTTCCATGTCAGAAATCAATTTTAAAAATTTGAATCCATTATGCAATTCAAATCAATATCTATATGTGATAGTTGAAATTTAATTTAAATAAATCAATTACACATTTATATTATCAATAAAATAATATAAAAATACACAAATGTAAAATGGTTGAAATCCTCAACCTAAATCTAAAACTGTGCTGAAAATCATAATTACAGTGTATCACAAAAGAGAGTACACCCCTCACATTTCTGAAGATATTGAAGTATATCTTTACATAGGACAAATTGACACTTTAACACAATGAAAAGTAGTCTGTGTGCAGCTTATTTAACAGCGTAAATTTATTCTTCCCTCAAAATAATTATATACAGCCATTAATGTCTAAACCACCAGAAACAAAAGTGAGTACACCCCTAAAAGACTACTCCCTAAATGTCCAAATTGAGTAACTACTTGTCATTTTCCCTCCAAAATGTCATGTGACTAGTTAGTCTTATAAGTCTAAGGCAGTGGTTCTTAACCTTTTTTGAGGTACCGAACCCACCAGTATCATATGCACGCTCGCTGAACCCTTCTGTAATGATAAATAAAATATGATTTTTTAAACCCCAAATTCAAGACATAGACAAGATCACCAAGTCTTCTTAAAAGGTAGAGTCTCTGAGAACAGTTCTTCAAAATACAGTCAGTGTTTTTAGCAAAGTTGAGCTGACTGTCCAGGAACGACCCAAGGTATTTAAAATTAGCCACAGTTTCAACAGGTTGGCCTTCGAGAGAAACTGGAACCACTTTAAGGTCTTGTTTAGATCATTTAATTAGCTCTACATTCTTAAGAGAATGAAAAATGTATAATAAATAATAAAGACTTTGCGGTATTCTGATTTAGTAATGTAATTATATTAGTTGTACTACCACCTCCACGCCACTAGAGGCAGTAGCAGGCCCGAAAAGATGCGACTACGGAGCAGATTTAGAAGTACACCGAAAGCTACAGAATTTGGTAAAAACGGTGAGTTTTGCTGAAGTAATTAAAGACAAGTTCAAATCCATGCTGAGAATGGAACTCCTTCAATCAGTGCTCCTCCACAGCACTGATTGGCTCAGCAATGTAACGTGATCCTCTGCAGCAAGTGATGGCAAAGCGGGGCGTCATCATGACTTTACACAGTGTGTCTTTACCTCCGTGGCAGAGGCTCCGCCGAACCCCTGGGGTTCGATCGAACCCAGGTTAAGAACCACTGGTCTAAGGTGTGCATAGGGAGTAGGTGTGTTAAATTTTTAGTACAGCTCTCACACTCTCTCACTGAAAGTTCCAACATAGCACCTCATGGCAAAGAACTCTCTGGAGATCTTAAAAGAAAATGGCCAAGGCTACAAGAGGACTGAAACTGAGCTGCAGCACAGTGGCCAAGATAATTCAACTTTCTGAAAGAGGGAGGTCCACTCAGAACAGACTTCGCGTTGGTCATTCAAAGAAGCTCAGTGCACGTGCTCAGCCTTACATCCAAATGCTGTATTTGAAAGATAGCTGCAGGAGTGCTGTCAGCATTGCTGTAGAGATTAAAGAGGTGGAGGGTCAGCCTGTCAGTTCTCAGACCATACGCTGCACACTACATCAGTTTAGTCTGCATGGCTGTCACCCCAGCAGGAAGCCTCTTCTGAAGTCTGCACACAAGAAAGCCTGCAGTTTGCTGAAGACATGTCAACAAAGGACATGGATTCCTGGAACCAGATCCTATGGTCTGACGAGACCAAGATGAGTGTTTTTGGTTCAGATGGTCTCAAGCATGTGTGGCAGCCATCAGGTGAGGAGTACAAAGATAAGTGTGTGATGCCTACAGTCAAGCATTGTGGTGGGAATGCCATGGTCTGGGGCTGCATGAGTGCAGCAGGTGTTGGGGAGTTGCATTTCATGAACTCCAATCTGTACCGTGAAATACTGAAGCAGAGAGTGATCCCCTCCCTCTGGAAACTGGATCACAGGGCAGTGTTCCAGCATGATAATGCCCCCAAACACACTTCTAAGATGACCATTGCTTTAATGAAGAGGCTGAGGGTAAAGATAATGGACTGGCCAAGCATGTCTCCAGACCTAAACCCAATAGAACATCTTTGGGGCATCCTTAAGCGGAAGGTGAAGAAGCGCAAAGTGTCGAATATCCACCAGCTCCGTGATGTGGTCATGGAGGAGTAGAAAAGCTAACCAGTGGCAACCTGTGAAACTCAAATACACTGTATTTGACATTTCTTGTATTACTGCTCATGAAATAATAAGCTGCCATCTTTAATTAAATTAACAAGCTTTATATTTTATTATTTAATTAGATGTCCTGTACAATATTGAAATATTTAAATAATTATTGATCAATGTACTTAATGTATATTTGTCCAATGTTATCTATGGTGGTGGGTGCCACTAACAAAAAAAAAAATAAGTTATGCTTGGGTTAAAGCACTATACCAACACAGTGTGTAGCACAAGTTATTGTTAAAGTGCTAATTAAAATTATAACTGCCTTGATAGAAAACAATCTAGAATCAATTTTTAATTTTGACATTATAAATGTACATGTTCTATAATGACCATAGATATTGCATTTATGTTTACATGTTCTCTATTATTTGTGTTTTACTTTGTTCCTGTATGTTTCTTCTTTCAAATGAAGTAGGGTGGGAGGAGACAGGGGAAACGGAACTGCTCCTTAAACAGTTATCTTCCATTTCAAAATAAGAGCATGAATATAATTGTATAACTAGTTGAAGAATTCTTAACAGCTGATGACTAAAACTTTACCCAGAAAAATCTGTTTAAGGAAATCTAAGTGTGCTAAACATTTTCAGCAAATGCGCTAAATAAATAATTTGCTTCGTTATTAGCGCCGTAGCAGAAGTGAGTCCACTTATGGTTATTTAAACTAAAACAAGTAGCAACATATTTTTTTATTGAAATGTAGCACAAGTAACACCATTTAATAATTTTCTGTCACTTGCATTGATCATTAAATCAATTGATATTTTACAAATGGATCAAATCTCAGGGGAACAAAATTATTAGTAAAGCTATGTTATTTTATAGCTTTATTTTTGGAGTTGTACTCATTTTAAATATGCTTGCCTATTTAAAGTCTTTGTATATGTAAGGATCAGTGTACAATGCCTTGAGACCAGAGCTAAACTTGTTGAGCTCATGCAAAATGCCACTTGTGGAAGAAAACTGACACATTCCCCTGAATACTCCATCCTGTGACACACAGTGCTGGTAGCATATCAGTTTTCATCAGCAGAGACAGGGAAGCTGATAGCAAGAGGAACAGAAATAAAAACAAGGGGGGAAAGCCACTACAGTCTGCACTAGACTGAGATAGAAGTTCACCTTCCTGCATAACAAACAAAAGTCACAATAGATATTAATGTGTGAACCAATATATTAGTTACAATTTCCTTAATTTTTGGAGACAATACATGAAAAACTGATCTGCAAATGTCATTTGCTCTGGTGTGGGAGCAAAAAGGGGCTTCGTCAGTACAATTATCCACTTTTCAGATAGAGAAAATTGTGTCTGCTGAATTTGGAATTGGTCAGGCTTTTTAAACACAGGTGATAAGCTGGAAAACTGCAATCAGTGCACATTTTGTAGACTTGAAGCCAACAGACACGTTTGTTCACAGAGTTGGAACAACTTTTCACAGAAAAGAAGATGAAATTTAGTCTTTAAAATGGGCTTGTATGATTATAAGGAAATATGACGTGAGAATATTGGTAGATATTGTTACAGTCATATGACTAAGCAAGTCAGAGAATAAGAAAGCTAAGCAGCAACTGGAAATAAAATCTTTCAATCTGAACAAGGTTTTCTTTAACAGCAATAAAACTACTTATATATAGTTTCCTTGTAACTTGACAACCTCCTTTTTGCATTTAATGCTTTAATAAAACACACCCCAAAAGACTTGCAGCTGCAATTTCAGCAAAAACTGGTTCTGAGCTTGTTTTCCCAAAGCAGAACATAAATACATAGCAAATTTGTATTCATTTCTTTCATATAAAAATCAAAATAAAATATATTAACGCTTGTGGACGCAACACGAAAAAAGACAGGACTGTGTTCATGCATGGGTGGAATTTTTTCTGTAAAAAGAGGATGGAAATGAAGCCCCTCTTTTTACAGAAACAATAAAACAGTAAGACAACATGACCATAAACAAAGCGGACAGTCAGTCTGAGACTGTCTGCAGCAGGATAGAGGCTGATTCATGTCCACAAACATGGGACAAACGCCTGTCCACATGCAAACATGCTCTCTCTGCAGCACATTCAATCAACTTTAAGCCTTCAGTTGCACGCTTTATCTTTGCAAAGTTAAAGAGTGCAAATCTCCTGTTCAACCGGACGCAGGAGGTTTACAACCAGAGAAACAACTTGTGGCGTCTCTGACAGCTTTTCTCCAGGGAACCAACCCGGTAAGAGCGGTCCTGCCTTCTCACAGATTTCCCTCACCTACATAACTACTTAAGAGCCTGCAGGAACATATGGAAATAAACACAAAGACTCACTATTTCCCTGCGGTGGAACAGCTTGAACCTGAAAGAGACACAAACTGTGACTCTGAGAGAAAGCTGCGACAGATGGGGGGTCTGACCAGGCCAGCACTCTGACCCTGAACAGAGAACTGCAGGCAAATGACTCTGGATTAAATGTAAAATAAGCCCAACATGTGATTAAAAACAAGACTGTTCTCTCACCTGTCATCCTCTCCCTCTGCATGCTGGCTCCTGAAGCCAGCAGCAGCCATGAAAGCTCTAGCTTCCACCGACATGCCCATGTGGCCCTCGGCGGCTCCCTCGGCTGCCCCCAGCCTGGGCAGACCCAGCAGACCCTGGTGCTGAATCAAGAGCTTCTGGGCGTTCTCCAGCTCTGTGTTTTTGGCCATGCTTCCTCCTCCAGGAACATGAGCAAGGTTTGCCCCGAGGGTGAGCAGCGGCTGCAGGTCGGCTTGCAGGGCGGTCAGCGGCTTGTACGGGGTGCCTTGGAGGGCCACCGGGTGCTGGAGTTGTGTTTTTGGCAGAGGGTGGGGTTGAGGCTGAAGAGAAGTAAAAGCCGCGGGGGTCGGCACGGCAGCCTGACCCGGAATTGGAGTGATACTGATGGGATGCTGCAGTGGGATTCCTGGAACTGGAGCAGAGATCCCAGGATTCACATGTGGAAGCGGCGGCTGAACTTGTGTCTGAAAGGGAGCGGTTGGCTGGATGAAGTCAGGTTGTCTGACCCCTCCTGAGGGTGCGATCACTCCTGTGTGGAGCTGGGATGTGGGGTAACCTCCCTGCGGTTGTGGATCCACAGCATAGGGAAATGGCTGGGGTATTGCAGGAGGAGGCTGAGACACAGCTGCAGGTTTCTGCATGTACGTCGTCCCGGCAACCTCTTTGGGGGAAATATAGCTCTGGGCAGTAGGCTGCGTCACCACCTGTGAACTGGTGAAGTCCTGGGTGGAAGGGTGGTACGGCTGCAGCATGGCGGGAACAGCTGGACTCGGCCCGGCATTTCCCCCCTCAGCCTCTACAGCCACGTCTATGGTTCTGGCTGCCTCAGGCGGAGCTGGGTGAGCGACCTCCTTTTCGTAATACTCTGTGCACGTCCATCTTCCTTTGCGAAAGGGCTCCGAGTTCGTGTCTAGTTTCACGACCCTAAAACGGGAGCCAGGGGCCGCCTGGCTGTGGCTGGGCTGGGCCACCTGCCCGCTTGCAGCGGTGTTGTCAGAACCAGCGGCAGAAACATTACAAGGTTTCACAACGTTTTGGATATTAGTAGCAGGAGCTGAAGCTCCAGCAGGTTTGGGGTTTTCATACACCAGCGGCCTCTGGACCATAGCTGGACTGGAGCTGGCTACTGGCGCAACGGGAAGAGTTGGTAGCGCTAGGTCAGACTGGTGATGGTGGGCCTGCTGTGGGTAGTATTGATGATGCACAGACCCATTCACCAAGGAGGACCCCTGAGTCACGTGATGCAGCTGCAGAGGTTCATTAGGGGACACCAGTCCGGGAGTGTCCACCCCATGGAGACTGTTCAAGGTCTCATCTGAGGAGCTCCTCTCCGGGACTCCCGTGTCTGCAGGCCTGGATGCGGACACATCCAGCATCTCAGAGGAGGACAGGTCCTCTGTGTGGGACTCGTCCATGTCATCATAGCTCTCCGTGTCATCAGCCAGACTGTTGTTCCCGCTGACGTTGATCTGGGCCGAGGTGACGCTGGTTATCTGGAAGCCGCTCTTCTTCTTCACCTGAGCTCCCAGCGCTTGAAGAGCCGGGGAAGAGGATCCAGCCTGCGCCGGGCTCGGGCTCTCCTCAGAGAGGTTACCTCCGACAGAAGAGGAGGGAGATCCGGACGCGCTGCTGCTGCCTCTCCGGTAATGGAAAGCGGCTTTGCGGGTGGCAGTCCCCGGGGGGTCCCCGGTGTAGTCCTGATGGTGCATGTTTGCAGTGAGGCCAGTGAAGTAGAGGGGTTGTCAGGCGATACTAAACAGCCTTATGTGACAAGTCATATGATTTACGTCCTTTATAATAAAATACAATTTTAGGAAGACGTTCAAAAATAGGCTCTACGGTGAATATGCACTTCCTCCTGCCAAAACACGCATCGATCCATCATTTTAAATTAAAACCAGTCTTTAAATGCTGCAACTAAAATAAAAAAGCGACGACTGGTAGCTAGCTAGCAGCCATTAGCGCCTCCTGAACTTTGTATCTCCATTTAGCTCCTATATTCAAACATTTAACTAATATACATGAGGCAATTAAGCAAATTCAAAATAATAATATTTCATATTTTTAGTTGTCCTTTGAGAAGAGTCTGTTAGCCTGCCGTGTGTCGCAGGAAAACCTTCGCATCTATTCCCTTCCTCCGGGAGCCGACTAGTCTCGTCAAAATGGAAAGAAAAATAATCCCGAGTCGGTTACACAAGCCGTTTCCAGTTAGCAGAACATAGAGTCTGGGCAATATCCGTCTTTGTAATGGTAGAAATTGCTGGGTGAGTCCATGTCAGCGCAGTTTTCAGCGTCCGTCCGTGTTTGCTGTATCATTGCCGGTGAGCTCTAGAAGCAGCAGCAACGGTAGGAAAGCAAACATTGCCCATGCGCATGCGTGTGGAGCGTTCAGGTCCCGAAATTGGATCGTGTTTTTGATTACAAACCATTGTTTGAGCATTTATTTCTCTAAATAACTTGATAAAATGTACCATTTGGCCACATTTGGCCACAGGATATAAGCATTTTCCTCAATTACAAACGGGAAAATGCAACCCATTTCAATCCTAAAAGCTAATAAAAATACCTAACAAAAAATTACCTAACACTAAAAGCGGGCATGAAGCTCTGGGTTGTGTTTATTTTTTCTTTCTGGGACCACAGTTAAGAAATGCTACTATAAACAGCAATGACATAGTAGATAGATGATTTACATACACATATACTGCTCAAAAAAATAAAGGGAACATTTCACTTTAATTTTGTGTGTGGCTCCAAATCCAGGCCTCCATTGGTTAATAAATTTGATTTCCATTGATGATTTTTGTGTGATTTTGTTGTCAGCACATTTAACTTTGTACAGAACAAAGTATTCAATGAGAATATTTCATTCATCCAGATCTAGGATGTGTTATTTGAGTGTTCCCTTTATTTTTTTGAGCAGTGTATATAATTGCTGATGTCATACATCGTAAGCACGTTAATAATAATAAATTAGGAATGTCAGCTTGTTACAACTAAAATATTTAACAAGAAATTTGTAGTGCCTGTGAATCACAAAATCTGATAAGCAGATTTGACTTGTAATAATCTTTACTGTTATATATTTTTAGATTATTTTGTTGTTCTTTTAACTTTTATATAGACAGGTCAAACTATAATACTATTTTTACTATACAGTTTGGTAGTTTCTCTTTGAACTGTTCTTTTCCCTATTCTTCATCAGTCCATTGCTTGGTTATTCCAGATAAATAATTTTAATGTGTCTGCCCTATGAGTTAATGAGGCAGAGGAAAACCCCCAAAACATAAACAATACATAATGGTAATCCATAACCTATTTCTTTAAAAAATACCAAGGATAAACATTCGACAGAGTATAATATGTTAGCTCCAAAGAGTGTTTAGCTGAAAACTTGGCATACACATCATGATAAATAGTACTGATGCTTTGGGCATTGTGTCTGATTAAAAATGTAGGTTCAAAGATCAGGGGTCTCATTTTAAAATGTGGCAGGACAAAACAGGACCTGAAACTGCCACCTGTCATTTTCTGTGCAAAAGTTGTGCTCTGTAAAAAAAAAAAAAAAAAAAAAACTTAAGGGGAGAATGTGCAGATCCTCACAGAAAGTTTTGCTTTGGAGACAGCAGAAACTGGTGATGCAGATGGTGAGGTGGGAAATATTAGTAACTGTACAAAAAAAGCCTGTCTGGTTAAGCACTTCTATTGCTAGTACTTCAATTAAAGTAATTGCAATAGAGATGATTAAACTTTAGTCTTGTGCAAAACATCTTTTCTGTAAGGAAGTTGAACGGAAGTGGAAATTGATTTTTTTTTTTTCAAAATAAAATACTCCACAAACTGCCGTTAAATTGAGAACAGTAGTAAGACCAAAGTCAGAGTGAGTCGTAGAGAAGGAAGAGAAAAGCTGCATGCATGTCATGAGTTGTACGTTTGTCATTTTTACCGCAGCTGATGTATCACTCCCACAACAGAAATGCTTCTGATACCCCTTCATATATGACAACAACATATCTGATAAATATAGTGGCAAGCTGGGAAACACAACACAAGTACTGATGTACTCTTCCACTATAATCTGCAGGGGAACGTGGGTTAGCCCCCAGGTGTTCAATTCTAACCTCCTTTTCAAACCATCAGAGTATAGAAGAGGTGCACTTTAATACAGCTCACTCCCATGCATGTTTAGCCGTGTATTGTGCTATTGGCCTCATATCATCTGAGGAAGGTGTGCAAAATCATCAAGGCATGTGGTGTGCTGCACCATTTGGCACTGAGCCATGGCATCCATCTCCTTTCGTGGCTCCCTTCCTCCTCAGAATGACAAACCTTACCAGTTTCAGTGAGGCACCAGATGTCACTAGAGAACCATGAATGAAGAATGCCTCATTCATTGCCTTATGACACTTCATTTAGCCACCAATAGTGAGAATTGTTGCTATGTCCAACTGGATGGATTCTTTTTCATCTTGTGGCAACAACTTGCAGTATATATATACATACACACACACACACACACCCACCCACACCCCCCTACCCACACACACACACACACACACACATAAAAAAAAAAAAAAAACATTATATATATATATATATATATATAT